>NW_022900943.1:2343726-2350272 GCF_012274545.1 Fukomys damarensis
GGCGTAGCCTTCCCGTGCGGACGTCCGAGCACAGGAGCTGGGGCCTCGATATCGTTGCGTTCAGCCGAACAACCTAAACCCGGCGGTGTAGAGCGCGTGCCTTAAAGGGAAGAGCCAGCAGCGGATTTAATGAGTCCTTCACATCCTGCGTCGCGACTTTCCCTCTTTCACAAAGTTCCTCTTCATTTGTCCCTTTGACTTGGACAAAAAGGCTGTGGAACTTTTCGTAGGTACCGCATTAAGCCTGACGGTGGCATAAGTTATTTTGTGCATTAAGGGCTCAATTTAGGAGGAAAAAAAAAACCACACTGCTTCTTCGTACTGTGACAATTTGAAACACCCAAGGCTGACTGTTCTAAAGGCACGATTAGACATTTAGATCCCCTAGTTTGGAAAAGAAATCCTAACAAAGCCCCGAGGACCAGTGGAACTGCATTTTAGGGCTGAGGAGTTGCTTGCTTTTGACACTTCGCCAACGCTTACCCCTGCTTTAGCAGGGGGAGGCAAAAAAAGGATGAACTAAATTCTCAGTTGATCCCCTACCTTTAGCCTAATCTATCTCAGCTTCCTTTGCTCCTGACCCAGGTACTCGCTCGGAGCTGCTATGATGCAGCCGAGGCCAAGCGCAGGCTTCTCCGCTTCCTTCCCCTACTGCAAGCGCGCTGGCCAGGTTGACCTCAGAGGTCCAGCCCAACCTCCCAGGAAGTGCCCTGAGCTCAGTGATGACAAGGTGGCCACAGCGAAGAGAACACAGGAAGCTTCCGAGCCGGGCTAATTCATGAGCAAGCAAGGCTTGGCTCTATCAGAGGAGGATTTTATTAGTCTTGGAAAAGTGTTAAGTATCAAAGAGGGACACATGTCTCCCTTATCCGCTACAGAAATCTTTGAATTTTGAAAGAACGAAACAGAAACAGCAAACTTGACCTCATATTTTCACAGGTGAGTCACCAGAAAGTTTCTTTGCAGATGTAATAGCTCAGAAATCGATGTGATGGAGATAGAATGTGCTTAGAGTTAATGTTCTTTCCTTTCATTGCTAAAAAATCCTAACAAGTGGTCTGAAACAAGCAACATGGAAAGCCTGATCAAGCCACAATAAGCATGTGAATACAGGCAGGTCTGCCAATTACATCCCTCCTGTGCTGCTGCTTTTCAAAAGGTGAAGAAAAGCAGGTGGTTTGACTTTGGTTACTTATTTCATATGGTACATCAATTAAAGGGAGATGAGCATTAAAAACCCCACTTTAACCCTGTCATGAAAGTCAGGGGGATACAAGGCTCCCCCTTTCTCCTCAATACCAAATGTAAGGAAGTAGGACAATGGATACTGCACATCCACAAAATGAGGTCCTATTTTTTTTTCCTAGATTCATTTTGCAAATCTGTGTGAACAAGTACATGCAAAAATACTGGACTGCTACCTGAAATATTCCTCACATTAAAAATAAACCTGATTGAAATAAACTTTCAGTCATAAAGCTATGTTACTTCTTTCTCTTTTATGTGCTGGGGCTTTCTGACCCCACCCCATCAGGGTCATTAGCTAAAGGTTTCCAACTACTTCTACAACATGGAACATTTTACACAGCCTAATTCTGCCCTCCACGCATAAACATCACTCATTAAGCAGAGCCAAAGGGGAAAACAAGGAGGGGAGATCCTAGGAATAACAGCAACAGTGGTGATGGCACAATACTGATTGTGGAAGGGAAAAAAACTGGCAAGGTCAGAAGAACACCCGACAGCAATTTGTATGCTACCCTAGGATAGACTCCGTTCTTTGGAAAAACACCTTTTTCTGAGTTTTGATAGGCACAATCATGAATGGCAAACTGGTCCTGCCAATGAAGTCCCCAAATAAGTCAAGGCCCTGCTCATTTGCTAAATGCCTTGAAGATGCTCTCCCTGTTGTCTCTTGCTTCTGGTCTCCAAGCTCCTGCCATCTTTTCCTGTTGAGAGTCAAGAAAAACTAGAAAAGACAGTTCTCTGGTTGAGAATCCACACAGTGCAGTCGACACCCTGAATTTATTATTCTGGAAGTAGAAGAACAAATTCGCGTTGGGTTAGGGTAATGGGGAAAGTTTTGGGAATGAGCTAATTCTGGCACCTAACAAAGCTTATGTAGAATCTTGAAGTGTTACAAAATGATTTTGCACACACCATCTCTCTTGACCTCGGGACTGGTTTGTAAAGTTGGGAAGGGCTCACCGTTTTGCACAGGTGTGAAACCGAGGCTTGGGGCAGTTAAGGGATTTGACTAAGGCTCCGCCAGCTGGAACTGGCCCTGGAGTCGGAGCCCTTTGACTCCGAGTCCGCTCTCACCTGGAGATCATATAATGTCCGCTGTCATCAACGCATTTCACACATGCGCAGACTGGAGGTCAGCGGCCTGCCGGAAGTGGGAAGGGCGGGGTGTCATGGCCCAGGGAAAGGAGCAGAGGGCAGGCACCCCGGTGCACTGTGGGTACACCTTACCTGATGGAAAGTGTCTTACTGTAGTCTGCAGCTTCTCTCAACTTTGTCATTTCTGAGACCATTTTCAGTGCCAAAGGAAAGTAACATAAAACCCTAGGTAATCTAGATCCATCCTAACAGCAGCCAGGAAAGGCCCTGTGGCATGTGAGCGGGGCGTTGGCTAGGCTCCTTTTTCCTCTTCAGGTATCTAAATTAAAGCCATCTGCAAGTGTCTGCGCAGCAGCAGCAGCAGCAGAAGTCGCGGCAGCCGTAATCCCGGTTCCTGGCTCCGTGAACAATATATTAGGTGAAATGAAAGCAGCAGCGCGGGCAAGTGTAGGAGCTGTCTGAAGCGTCATTCCAAACGGCATGGATTGAACAACACTTAATTAAAAAAACACCAGCTTGGACAGCAGCAAGCTGTTAGCATTCAGCGTGCTTTATGGCAAGGAAGAGTGAGCTAAACGTTCAGAATGTCTCTACCTGGGGAGAACGCCTTCCGTCTCGTCCTCGAGGTTGCAGGAGCCAGGGCAGAGAGGACAGAGGGACCCCAGAGGGGCCCCGGGAAAAGTCAGGGCCGAGCCTTAGTGCCCTCTGCTCCGGGTGGTGACAGCCAGTGTGACCCTTCTTTCTCCCAGGGATACGGTGGAGGTCTCTGACGCCTCCGGCTAATTCTGAAGCCCAAAGGGAGATACATGGTGGGAGGTTGAGTAAGATAAAATGCAGGGCGGGGCAGCGGCTGAATTTGAGCACCCTGCACATACCAGGGCCACCAGAGCATCCATTACAGTTTCCAAATCATCTTTCCCACATGGCCCGCAGCGATGTGAGGTGGGGAGGGACTATGCTCTCATAGGAGGAGTCTGCGCTCTCACACTGCATCAGTAATGCCTCTCTCGCAGCTCCTCAAGAGCAGATGGGAAGCTTGGGGATGTGTCTGAGGCTGTTCACCTTTCCCCAGGACCACTGTCCTAAGAAGCTGATAAAAAGACTACAGTTACTGAGGGTTCACGTCTGTGTACTTTATTAATTTCATGCAATACCTATAACAACTGTATGAGGTAGAAACAGGTGCTATTTTTGATGGACTAGCGGTCAAGAAACCATTCCAGCCAATGCCTCCCTGACATGCAGGGGCCAGAAATGCCAAACATTTTCAGACTCCCTTGCAGCTAAAGTATTGCGTATAACTTCACTTTGGCTCTTTGGAAGCACTGTTCAAATATTTGGAAGGAGAGAGTGAGACAGAGACTGTACTTTGTTATCTTTGCTCAAAGAAAAAGCTGCAGAGCAGTGTAGTTTATCTGCAGCTGTACTGGCTGGTCCTTACTTTTGTGGGGACCAAGAGATAGCGCACTGCATCTGCTGGCTCAGAGAAAGTGGACGTGGTCCTCACAGCTTTGCATCAGCATTCAGTCTCCTGCCTAGCAGGTAGCTCCTGGCTGTGGAAGAGGCAGCAGCTCCCATGATAAGCCATTCCCATCAAGCAGCCTGGGACTCCTCTGAAAGCTCACACTAGAGTCTGATTCTGTGCAATGAAAGTCTCCTATGTTATTTAACACATCACTTTCTGTTTATGTGAGAGGAAATTCTGTTCTCTGCAGCAGAATTCTTACTGCTACCTCCCTTTCACAGAGGAGAGCACTGAGGCACAGTGAATCAGGGGACCTTCCCGCGATCACCTGAGACCAACTAACCTGTGTCCCGAGCCACTAAGCCACTGCTCGGCAGAACAGAGCCCATGGGAGCCCCATGCAGCAGCGATTGGCACTCGTCTGAGGATTCAGTGAGGAGAAGCCAGATGGAAAAATAAAAGTTGAAGAAGACCTGAGGCAGCCAGGGATTTAGCTCATTGGTTTGGTGGCCTGCCTTGCAAGCGCAAGGCCCCAAGTTCAATCTCTGGTATGAGAAAAAAAAAAAAAAAGAAGAAGACCTGAGGCATGCAGAGACTCTTAGGAGATGGAAAAGAATCTAGGAAATGCTTAACAGTGTGGAGAACCAAGGAAGCAGAGAGAAGGCAAAGAATGTGGGGCTCGTGCTTTTGTTTATTCACCCTGACTCACTCTCACAGGTTGCTCAATAGACAACAAAAGTGTTTCTCAGTTTTTGTCCCATGGTTGGTCTCTCTCTCTGTTTCTGTCTCTCTCCGTCTCCCCCCGCCACCTCTCTGTGTTCATATCGCCCAGCAATTCATGTTACTTATGGGAAGAACTCAACAAATTTTAAAGTTTGATTTACCTCTTGCTGTCTGCAGCACCGAAGACCTCAGCTTACCTTTTCTCCTCTCCTCTATGAAGCTTATTTCTGGGTTCCTCATCCTCTAGGTTAAAGTCTGAGACCTCAGTCAGTAGCAGAAAGGAATTCTGAAGACTTCAGTGGAGTGGAAAGGACTCAGATTTTGGAGCCAGACAACTCAAATCATAGCTGTTTCATTTATTACCAGGGAAGCTTTTCGGAGATAAATGGTTGAAAGTTTCTGAGCCCAGGGGTTTTTGTTTGCTGTTGTTTCAAGCATTTGAACAAGAAAGTGAGATCAGCACAGGTTGCTGTGGGAAGCAAAGTGAAGATGCACCCAGGGTCTAGCTTAGCGACCGACCTGAGGAACTCAGCAAAGCATTACTGGAGAGTTCACTGTACTCATGTGTCAGCTTTTCTGTTTTGTAAAATTCTGACAAAATCCCGGGATTTCTAATTCTAGGATCCCTCAAAACAAAACCAAGCAAAACACAAAACAAAACTCAAAACAAATTTCACTGAATGAAACTGGGAGGATAGAACTGTTCACCACTCTTAAAGTTGTAGTCCTTCTCACTTTTGCTTTATAGCCTGGGTTTGCCATGGATTTCAGTTTTTAAATTGAATTAGATTCAACCTATGCTATAGAGAATTTGGCAACAAAGAATCTGTCTTTCATAGACTTTTTGACACAGAAAGGCTCATCACTGTAATTTCTGGGGCTTGAATTATGGCTGTAATATGCATATATTAAACCCAAGTGTAATATGTAAGTCCAAGCCATGGATTCCTAGTCCCGTACTATTTCCATGACCTCATCCTCTACAGATAAAATAATTATACCAGAGCCAGATAATAAGGTGAAGGACTGTTAACAGATTTATAGACAATGCAGAGTGAGCAGTCTTGAAACACAGAAGCCAAATTCCTCAGCTTGGTATTTCAGGACCTCCCTGGTCTGCTTCCAATTCTGGGATACCAGGGAGCCACCTGCTGCCCATGGAAATAGCTGATACCTCCCCAACCTCCAAGTGCCTAGACCTGTGTATTGCCCGCCTTGCTCCTGCAGTCTGGCCACTCCTCGCTCCACTCACTGCCTTGCTGACCTGTTTTTACCCTTTAAGATGTAGTTGGTGTCAGCTCCTCCACAGAGCCTTCCTTGTTAGGGTTTTTTAAAACCCCTTTTATTGTGCTCCTTTACCCACTGGAATCTTTATCATATTTTTATGTATTTGGATGCATTCATTACCTGTCTTAGAAACAAGCTGTTCTTTTAAAAGAAAACACCTCCTGCATTGTTTTATTATTAATATTATTTATACAGGTTTTTATTGGATAGAAGTTTTCAACTTGTCTGTGAGTTACTGATCATTTTCATCTCTGATTTCTTTTACTGCTTGAACATTAAAGGTTATCTTTCTCCACTCATGATACATATTTTTCAATTTCTAGTTTGGAATTTTAATATCCAGTTACACCCAACCAACCTAAAGAGCAAGTTCTGCTTCTTTCTCTGTGTCCCACTGCTTTGCCCCCACACATCCATCAGCACTTTTCTCACAGCACCTTGCTGGCCGACAGCTTCTCAGAACAGAACCACACCTTGCATTAGATAAACAGTTGTTAAACTGACAGGTGAACTAACATACGCTAGGTACACAGGATATCAAAGAAAGAGGGGGCACACGGATAATTACACAAGAAAACGTGGTCTCCAAAAACTAAGAAAAATGTACATTAAAGGGGCCGGGAATTTAGCTGAGTGCTTCTGCTGCCTGCCTCGCAAGTGCAAGGTTCCAAGTGCTATCCCCCATACCAAAAAAAAAAAAAAAAAAAAAAAAAAAAAAAAAAAAAAAC
>NW_022900943.1:2350687-2475378 GCF_012274545.1 Fukomys damarensis
AAAAAAAAAAAAAAAAAAAAAAAAAAGCATTAAAACTTAAATACAACTTGAATTTCAGAAAAGCAATAAAACCATGGAAAATTGGAAACTCTGAAGTAATACAGATAATTGTGTCATTTTCAGTTTTACTCCTGTTACGTACTGGTTATATTTGCTAAACTAACTAGCTGTATGGTTTCTATGTGAAGTTTCTACTGTCTCAAATCACAAATGTAAATACCATCACAAAAATTTCAGAAACTATCAATTAATGACATACTAAAAAAACTATAACTGAAATTAAATTGTAGTAGTTTATTATGTATTTATTTATTTTTTGGTACCAGGGATTGAACTCAGGACCTTGCACTTACGAGACACGTGCAGTGCTAAATCTCTCTCCCTATAGTAGTTTATTTTTAGATGATTTAAAATCAATAAATTAAAAATATACACACATATTGTGGAAAGGCTAAATCAAACTAATTTATGTGTCATTACATCATATACTTATGGGTTTTTTTTGTAGAGTTTGTTAAAATTTCCAGAAAGCACATGGAATATTTAGATAAAACTAGATGCTCAGTGTTTTCTACTTGGAACTATGGTGGGCTTTCTTTTGAAAAGTCTGTTGTGAAGGAATTTGAAATTGGGTTAAGTAGGGCAAAAAGGACAAAGAGTAAAGCAACAACATGGACAACTGCACACAGCCAGCAAATCATCACCAGGTGTGCAGGTGTCGGGGAAAATATGTGAGAAAGGCAGTGAAGGCCCCCCAGATTACAAGGTTTACACGTACATTTCCTAGCAGTTAGAAGCCGAAGCTGGCTTCCCCGCACAGAAACCAGCAGTTAAGAGAAAAACCAGTTCCAAAGATGGCAGGCGCAGGCACTCTTACCAGATATGGACTCAAGGAGCCTCTGGAAAGCAACTCAGCAGCCCTGAGTTTCTCCCACTAATGTCAGCAAGCCAAGCAGGGGAGCACACCAGGCTTCGCTGGGGCTTTCCCAGGAGTTACAGCCACCAGGCGGGTGAGTCCGGGGTTTGCCAAACAATGAGGAGGCAGCAAGCACCTGGACACAACCTTGCCGATGTGGTCAGCTGTAGTCCGCTCACAGAAGGGTGTGCTTTGTTGTCCAGAGGCCACACAGGCCTGGGTATGGGTTTGGGTACACTGTCCCGGCTCTGTCCCTCCCGTCTCTCTGTCCTGACTTCCCCACCACTTGGGCTAAGACCGAAATGCTCTTCTCTTGTTCAGAACGGCCGGGCACAGATGTGTGTCATTACCATTCACACTTACTTTTGCTCTCTCCACGGCTTGGCTTTTAACCTCATCTGCATCTTGGAGGAGGGGGTTGAAATAAGGTTTCGGAGGCAGAAATATAAACTGTTTCCCTGCATCCACCTGCATCTCTGCTTTGGTAACATACACAGGGCCACCCACACCGAAGTCCCTCCTGACTGGGGAGCTGTGTGATCAGGAGCCAAAGTCCTCACCACGAAGATGCAAGTGGAAGAAGTGAGTCAGTCCCCAGCAGAGCTCATGAAGTGATAGTCACACCCTGCTTCTGTTGTCCCCTTAGGGGATAGACTCACACATGAAGGCTGGAGGAGTGGCTACGCTGGACTACGGCTTCTGGCAGAAAAAGGGTCCTGGCAATGTGCTGATGCTCCTGAGACGGGCACCAGCAGAACCCTAATGGGGAAAGACGTGTGCGTTCTGAAGTGAAATGTTTGCAGAGCTATACAAAACTACTGAATGAATGGGCCAAACCACATAGCTGCCCACCCGCACAGGCCCTCGAAAGTTACAAGCTTAGCTCGTTCCATACAGGCTTCTTGTGTAATAGCCTTAGAAAATCTATGAATGAACATCATGACTAATAATCAATCTGAGATTTTATAAAATTAACAAAGATTATTCTGCTTATATAACTCAATAATGCAAGAATCCCTATAGCAAATTATCACAACACAATGGTTAAACAATTTGTTTTTGTAGGCTTAGGCTGGTATATTTAATTTTTTAGATGTCTATAAATCCCTGAGTTGACATCTTTCCTTTGGCTACTAGGGGACTCAGAACAGTATTTGTGCTAAGCAGCTGAACTGTTCTTCAGCTCACAGTTTTTAAAAAAATTCCCTCACTCTTTCTGTCTTGAATTTTATAGTTTGTTTTTCTATGTATGTGCTTCAATCTATTTTTCCACTGCAAATGTCCTCTAAACAATTTTTCAACTTTTTGAATAAGGCAGGATATAAACATACAAAATGAAATATTATGATGATGAAAAGGAAGCCAGCTCAGATGTCCTCCAAAGGAGATGTTAATATCCTAGAGGGATATTTCAATGAGGAAAATATTGTTTTTTTTATCCTTATGGTGACTAAACTGATTGCTGTTAGCCATCAGAATTAAAATTTCCAATGCCATCCTACACTGTCAAAGGCTCAAGTGTTCATATTCAAAGTACATTATTCTTTCTCCTCAGTCATTTCCATTGGAAAATGTCATTCAAATGGAAAATTTAGTTCCTCCATCATCAAGTTTAATATTTTGGTAGAATGCATTTGACAATATGGCAGTTTCATTTGTTTAGGTTCCATTAGTTAAATTTCTGATTTCACTGAAATAATTTTCTCTCCATCACTCATAACAGATCACAGATGGAAGAGGGACCAGAGAGACCTGGACCCCACAGGACAGGGAGCTCTCTGCACATGGTTCTAGCAGGTTCGGCCGCTCAGCCTAAAGCTGGAGGCCTTTGAGGGGATGGGGTGCCCTCGCCAGCCCTGACGGAGAGGAGCCTAGGGAAGAGTTGATAACTCAACTGCGAATCATCACTGCAGAAGAGAGAACAGCAGACTCTCCAAACAGGAGGCTGTGCTCCTCGGGGCCTCTTGTTTGTTCTCTCTGACCGGGGCGATCTAACAGACACGTCCTGAAAGCAGAGGTTTACAAAGCACAAATCCCCTACAAACTAAGCACAGACTCACAGGTGAGCCGCAGCTCCACTTCGGAGGGTACAGCCGAGGCAGACGAGGCAGGGACCGCCCGGACCTTCCGACGCCCTGTTCGCAGCAGTGTGACCGGCATCAGTCAAACCGCCCGAGTGCCCAGGGGCGGGTGAACGATAAGCGAAATGTGGGGGACGGGAAGAGAGCAGGAGCGCAGAGGTGTGGGCCGGGAGCGGGCCGATGCTTTCGGGTGCAGATTCAGAGGGGAGAAGCGTGGGTGTGCAGGTGGGCGGTGGTGACGCTCAAAGGCGCTGGACGCCGCAGCGCTGTGTGACCGGAAATAGCGAAAATCGCACATCTTAACGTTTGATGGAAAAACAAGACTGACTTAAAGAAATCCAATTAAATCTCCTGAGGCAAACTCCTACATCTTGTGCCAAATAACTATAAAGTTCAACCTGCTAGAGGATGTGATGACCACGGGTATCTACTAAATTTCTTAGGATTAAATAAAAGCACAAGTGCTACCAGCACTGCGCCATTCTCATTCGAAGCAAAGAGAGACTTAGGAAAGTATTGCCCTGGATTAAATGTTCGCACATGTGGACTGGATTTGGTTCTCAGCACGAATACGTTGTGCTGCCAGGGCCCGGACTCCTCATCCTCACCAGAGAAGCTTTCCTGCCTCCTTCATTCCAAACTGGCCTTTCCATCACTTGTTTCCAATTCCTTCTTGCTCAGACTCAGCAGCTCGCGCCGTGCGTGCTTCTGTGCTTGTGTTTATCACACGATCGCCCCACTCCCGGAGATAGGAGCCGGGCCAATTTCGTTCGCCACTGTCTCCTAGTACTCACTCCGCGGTGCTCAGCTCGCAAGCGCTCAAGAGATATTGTTGAATAATAAACATTCATTAAAGAACTAAATTCATTTCTACACAGTGGAATCCAAGCATTTTAGTAACATTCAGTTTTCTCACCCGAGTACGGGGCATCTCACTATTTCACGTGCACAAGGGCATCACGTATAAAGCTTCCATCTGGCTCATGTGCAGTGTACGCATGCGGAGGCCACACGGCGTTTACATAGAAGCTCAGCCGCTCACCCACGCACCGCTGAAGAGCACAGCCTCGCGGCCCACCCTCCTCTGCCCCAGGCTGCAGACGGGAGGCGAGGTGCAGCTTCCAGAGCCTTACACTGTGTTCTGCCAACCACTTTGATACCTTTGCTTAAGCCGAAGAGGTCAGAGAAATTCATCCACGTCTCCTCACATCCGGACAGAAACAATGCACCACAAGTCTGTCAGTGGCATTGAGGCTGTGAGGCCGCGCACCTGTTAATCAGCGACCTGGGGTTCCCACGCCGACTGTGCCAAACAACGCTCTGACCCAGCGGATGCAGACAATTTTCATTTGTCAACTGAAAAGAACGTCTAAAAATGGTAGTAAACAAAATTTCAGAGAAAACTATGATGACGTAAGGACAGATTTGCTCATCAAAGAGACACAGATGGTGCACAGGAAATATTTTTATCAATAGTTATTTTGATTAAGATATATGTTTAAATATGATACATAATAAGTTTGGTACTGATATTTACCAAATACGTGCTACATTTCTTGGGAAGGAAATAAGGCTTATTTTGTTTGCAGGAGAAAGAGCCACTGTGGATATCAAAAGTGTTTTCCGGAAGACTTCTCATGGGTCACCCAAAAAGTATTTTGAAGGGTCTACTGAAGAAAGAACTTAACTTTTGAAAAATACGAAAGCCATGAAAAGAGGCTGGGGGTAGCTGCAGCGTCCTGGTGTAAAGCCTGCGTGTGTGCCCAGTAAAGTTTGGAAACTGGATTCACCCTGCTTCGGATTTCATTTTCTCTCCTATTAAATCAGAGTACGACACAGGCACCAAGAGATCTGCCATGAATAATTCTTCATAACCATCGCTTCACTCCAGAGCGCCCTGGCCTCTCTCCAGCCATAAAACCTGGATCTGCATTTACTACCAGAGAAGACGGCCCTTCAGCGAGGCCGCCGGGCTGGAAGGAGCGGGCTGTTCAGGCTCTGCAAGCTGCGTTTTCCACAGCAAGCAAATGGGGACTTTGCCAGGGAGCCAGGCAAGGCTTGGAGAACTTTGACAAGATTTATAAATGTGATACACTGTTTATTTATTATTTTAAGAAAACTTTCCATTGTGTTCTCCTCTGCAATGTAATATGATCTATATTTTTGCCAAGAATAGGGTGTGGCCGCCCAGCAGCTTAGCTGATCAGAAAGTCGGTTGTTGTGCTTGGGACTTGAGTCAGACATCGAAACACTCAGGGTGGGATGGGACTGCCGGAGGCTCACGGGCGCCAAGCGGGAACTCGGTAGGGTCTCTTCAGCGTGGTTTCTTTATTGCAGGATATCATCACCCCCTGCAGCCTGACAGCACCCTTCCACGTTTCTCTTATCCTTCTCTTCCTTCCCCATTTGGCTGTCAAGAGTTGGTTAAAATCGAACAGGAAGAAATACGTATGTATATGTATATATATATGCATGTATATGGATTTCTCTCTGATAATGAGATCTCAACTTTTAAATTGCCCACTCAAGTAAATTATTGAACATTGATTTTCCTCATTGGAAATCAATTTTTGTAAAATCTGACATAGTTCAATAGTTTCCCCAAAGTACTGAATAACCCAGACTGGCTTTTGATTAGGCCCTTCTCTGCCCTGAATGCAGAGACTTGGTATTATCTGCTCATTTCTACAACTGCAGCATCCAGAACAGTTCATAAATCATTACTGAATTAATGAACACAGTGATGAGGGAAGTAGAGTCTTGCATGTGACAAAAAAGTTGAAATCAAAAGCATCTGTTAACAGGCTGGGGATGAGAATGCTGAAGCAAGGCTGTTCCGTGAAACACTAGCAAAGCTTGACTAGCTGAATACCTAGGACACATGGTTTCCAACACACTGTGTCCTGGATAACAATTTTCTACATAAAAACATTCTATATTTCTCTAAAATGTAAGCTGATTGAAAGTAGACATATGTTCTCCGATAATATTTGTTGAATGTTTAGATGGTGGAAAATCCTAGCACATGAGACCATTGTTTCAGCTGGCTCTGTGGATTATGAGTACAGGACTCCTAGGATTCAGTTATTATGTCAACTTTTACTTAAATGGAGAAGCCAAATTTTCCCCCTTTAAACTAAAAGACTAGAAAATTTCTATTTTTTAAACAGGTTTCATTCTTTTAAATTATACCTGCTCATGGCAGTAAATACTGTTTTTGAAAATACTGTTGAAAAAGGATCAAGTCTTACGCTCTGCACTCCTTCCAACATGCCAGGGAAAATTTTTGTCATAAAATTAAAAGGCAGAAAGGATTTGCTTATGTCCCTTCTAGCTCCAAATTTTGTGATTCAGGCTTTAAAAAAAAATTCACCCCCAGGGAGACAGTGCTTTTGTAAGTCACTTAGATTTTTTACTGTCATTGGACAGAAATATCTCACTGATTCAGCATCTTTTGGCCCAAATTGGCTCATATTGGATTAGACCTTGATAAAGCTGTTTTGAGAATTCTGTGGAAATCTGGTAAAATAAGCCAAGAATATGCTATCATAAATCATAGCTGAGTTTGGAAATTTGATTCCCAAATAAGGAGAGACACCTTAACGTACTGTAAAGTTAGAGTAAAATGAGGTAAAGGCCTCAGATCTCAATTCACTCTTCTGCAGAATGATTATTTTGCTATTTGCCATTGCTATGCTAGTGATTCACTGATGGGTCACAAAATCAGTGTATTGTGTTACACCAGCATTAAACATGCACACAAATAGTTTGAAAACCAGAAAATACTGAGTGTATCTCACATACTAAGATTATTACAATCTGGTGAAATTTTATTTTAGGTTTGTATGTGTAACAGTGTAAGTGTGTACATACTAGATCGTTATGTAAATTTTATTTCTATAGACACATTTACAAAGATTTAAAAATTACTAGTTTTAATGAAAACTGTTGGCTTCAATGAAAATGGCCTCCCAAACTCTTTCAAAGTCTGTCGTTACTTCTGTCAAATCCTGAGGATTCCAGGGGTATCACCCACAGCAGGAGAAAAAAAGTAGGGCGTGAGTGGAAAGATTTCGTTCTTCAAAGGAAAGAAGCAGTGAATGGACCTATTGATTTCAGACATTAAAAGGCAGGATCATCAACCCCAAGCCCCTCCATCTCCTGACTGACTGGCAGCACAGCCGTGACCTCTGTCCCATCCCTGTGATGGTGGAGGTCCGCTGTGCCTGAGGATACGTGAGCAGGAGCTAAGACAGGACACAGGCCAAGTGAGCGATTTCAAAGAACATTGCATCAAAGCATAACACACGTATTGTAAAGCACAAGAAGGAATCATTTTTGCACCTTGAGAAGAAAGAGAGGCAGAGTAGTTCTCTCCAACTCCTTCTCTAGCATGATATATTTCTATCTATAGAAGGAACTTCACAGAATCTATGTCGGCTTTAAGAGGACAAGGAGAAATATCCTAGATGCAGAAATGTTTTATATATAGAAGTCCTTCACTTCTTAGTATACGTGCTCATGGTTTATATAAATTTAATATGTCTACGAAACATTTTTTCTGAACTTTGATTTGACTTTAACTGATGTTTTGTGTCTCATGCTTACTTATCAAAAACAGTTTTTTGGTGCTTTGAAAAGAAAAACCTCAGTGTCAGCTCAATAATTTGGAATTTCACAGCATTCTGGTATAATAAATGATGATGTGTAAAATAGAGATTTTTATAAGGACACAGGGTTTAAAGTTTTTGAAATGTGGGGGTGGGAGAAGAAACAGTTTTCTTTAAAACACAAAGAAACTGCATTTTTACTGGGGCTGCTTCAGATGCTAGAACAATCATCAAAACAAGCAGACAAGCCCCCTGACCACTGCGATGCCTGCCCTGCAGTCCTGAGAGAAAGGCACAGGAGAACCAAACAACCCCGCAAGCACATACATCAGACAGAGGCCAGTGCATGGCAGAGAGAGCTGGAGTGACCCGGGGCTCTGTGTACAGGGGAGAATAGGTTTGTCTCTGAGGGGTGAACTTCGCAGCAAGATCTCCCTGAACAAGGAAGTAGCAGACTTTCTAGAGAGTAAAATAAGTAAGTATGCCCTAGTATTTAATTAGCCTTTACTTTAAATCTCCTAACTTCAAAATAAAATGAAATAGCCTCTGTTAATGGGGAAAAAAATTCCAATCTGATGGAGGTTTTCATAGAGGCTTACCTTCAATGGATCCGTCAGGCACAAAGGAAGGGCTTCTACTTACTGTTTTTCAGGTGCAGGTAACGCCCTGCATTATGGAAATGTACCCAGGACCAGTCACTCGCAGCCCTGGTAGCCCGGTCAAGAGGTTTTATGTGTTGCAAAATGAAAGTCTAATAGAACAAGTAGTCAAGAGTCCCACCAAAGAAATTCACAGCAACTTGTTCGCTTGGGATTTGTAGCATAGCAGAAGGCACAGGGTGGCTGCTCTCAGTCTGGTGGGTTGTTCAAGGCTTTCTAAGCATCAAAGCCACTTGTACAGATCCTTTCTTGAGCCTAAGGAATAATAACAGCCTCTCTAACCTCAGGGGAGCATGGAGAACTTGAAGACTGTTCAGAGGAAGTCACAGGAGATGATTAAGAATTGAATAATGGGGCCTCTGAGAAAAGGGAGAGCCAAACTGGAATCACTTAGCTGGGTTATTTGTCTTGGTGAGGACTCATCCAAGGTGTGGCTTCGTGTGGCCTTGAGGAGTATGAGAGGCCATGTGGGCTGCCTGTCTTCCTGACCTCTGTGAACAGAGCAAGTTGAAATGGGAGAGCCCAGGCTAGAGATAGAACTTTGGATGTCAAGTAACCAAACGCAGTCAATGAGCATTAAAGCCAGTGGGTCTCTTCCTTACACTGCCTTCAGGGCCCCGAGCCTGGGTCCTGGAGCCTTCCCTATGGACGAGGCGGCGGGCCTTGCCAAGTTAGCAAGAGGATTTGTGGGTACTGGGTACATGCCTTCCTTTTTCACTGGGAAGAGAACTGGCGACTTTCATTAGATTAGGTCTCTGCCTAAAAATGTTGAAAAATCACTGCTTTATAAACGGATTACGTCATCACATGTTTAAAGCAGCTGAAGATGCTTTGGCCTGAGTGAGGGGGTCGGACAAGGCATGGTCCATGTTTGCCTAGCAGCTCATGAGGTACATGGGAAACGAGAGACCTGCGTGTACGGTCGCTCTAAGGATGAGACAGGGAGAGGGGAGGAGGGAGAGGGAGAACAGAGAAGTCTAATGTTAGGTTTAAAAAGCTACATGTAAATGAAAGTGCACCTATGAACATATTCAGGAATACTTGTTATAACCTGGGGGTAAGGGGTGCTCCTCTGCAATACTACTGGCTTAGAAACATTTGCAACATATGGGCAAATAGGAGAAAGGTATTCTGTGGAATATTTAAAACATATGGTCTTTGTATTCCTTCCAAATGTTTGAGAAAAGTGAACAACTTGTACCTGTATACAATCGTGACTATGAATGCACTATTCTGTTTTAACAAAAAATGTATTTATAAGCAAGCAGTAAAGCACTGAAAAAATCATAACATTAATAAGCAGGAGGCTGACAGGTTCCATATTAAATTTCTCATACCTGAAACTTATTTTACAATGAACAGTAATTTTAACTTGATAGATTAAACAGTTCTTAGTAGATATAAATTTAAGAGATGCACAGAAAGTGATATAATAGAAAACATTACCAATTAAGCATATAGATAATATTCATGCACATGCCATCACCCATGAATTTTTCTTAATAAACCATGTAAAGAAGAGAAATTGCAGTATTAGTAAAACAGGTGAAGCACAAGATCCGTCAATATCTGAATCAGTAATAGAAAATACAAAGTTTATGAGAACTGAAAAGCTTGCAGGTATCTGTTTTATGTGAAGTAGGTTATTTTATAAGATACAGTGAAGTCTCAGTCATTAGTCCTGGGCCCATCACTAAGAAGAAAGCTCAATAGCACACATGAGTGGGAATGCTAAGAACCAGTAACACCAGTAACACCAGTAATTAAAGCACAATTAGAACTGTGCCCCCTGGAATCTGGTCTGCTAGCACAGGACTCGAGGCCTAGAGGTCAGGACAGAGCACAACGGACATACGCGAGATGTAGTCAGTGGTTTCTACCCTCTTTAGATTTTAAGAACTGTATGCAATGAAACGAGTTTAGATCGCACAAATTAGTAACACATGGGGCTGGGGTTTTTAAGGTTTCATTTGTGGGAGAGCCAGATAAGTAAATATATTAACTCGAGTGTTGTTTGAGTCACACAAATGACTTTCAGTGAGTACTTCAGGCGTCACCTGTTCAAACTGTCACAGTGGAGGTGTACAGGTGGTACCTGACTTAGACAAGTGAAACTGTCTTGTATCTTACAGGTATAAAACGATAGAGAGTCATAGTTATAAAATCATTTCCAAACTGATCATGACATTACCAAACAATAGCAGGAGAATTCTCATATACATATGTGTTCGTATGTTCTGATGCCTTCTAGACCCAACGAGCTTTTTAAAGCATTTTTTTTGACGTTTCAAAATACCTTACATTAGTGTACCCCAGGGCAAAAAACTCAGGACACCAAACAAAAGGATGATTCAAAATATCGGTTTCAGTGACACCTCCTTTAATGAAGGGTCCACAAATCCATCCTAAGGTTCTTGTCTTTTCCTGTTTTATGCAGTTTTCTATGAAGACAAGACATGGCTTTAAGGATGGGATATTTTGGTCTATATTAGGACGCTCTGAACCCTGATATACTGTGGGAGAATGAACAAAAGGGAAAATGACAATTTTCAACTATCTCTTTGCCTCTTCCACTCTCCCAAGTACATGAAATCAAACTCTAATCACTTCTGCGGACTTCCAGTGAGAACAGAGCAGAGCAGGTGTGCCAAGCTCAGTGCAGGACCTGGCCTTACTCTGTCCCGTTTGCAGTTATGTATCAAACCTGCACCACTCTGGTTACGGTCGCACTGCACCCCGAAGGCCCGCGTGCTGCAGACTTGGTCCCGTCTGCGGCGCTGTGGGAAGTGGGGCGGACTTCGGAAAGCGTGGCTTAGGGGAAGACAAGCGCCCCCAGGGACGCCCTTGAAGGCCACATTAGAACCCTGCTCCTTGATTCTCCACTGCCTTGCAGGGCCTCTCCCACCTGTGCTCCCACTGTGAGCCTCAGACCAGGAACCAAAATGAAAGCTTCCCTCGATAATCCCATATGCTTTGTCACAGTGACAGAAGGCTCATTAGCACACGTATGCATGTAGATATGGATACGTGCTTAAGTCTGCCACCCTAAAGCAAAAACATGGGCTTCATATAGCTTAATACACCGTTTCAACTGAAAAATGAGTTTGGCTTTTTCTGACAGACTTTGTTGATTAAACTACACGATAATATTTTTCCATTAATTAAGTGGGCCAAAGCTGCATCTACAAAATATATTTTTAAAACATGAGGTCTGTTCAAGTATGATTTAATACAGTAAAATTCTCCCATTTTAAACTATGAATTTTGATAGTATATGCAATTATAGAACAACTAAAACAATTAAGATGCAGACTATTTCCAACACCCTGTGACATGTTCTCTTGTGCTTTGTTAATCCTCTCTCCTTAGTCGTTGCACATGTACCCATGTATGGACATACCATCACCTGTTCACCCATTTTGTGGTTAGTGAGTGTGAGGGTCACTTACAGTTTGGGGCAGTTAGGAATGAAGTTGGGGAAGTGTCCCTGTGTACAGATTTGCATGGAGATATGATATTCCTACTGAGTAACCACCCAGGAGCAGGGCTATGGAGTTGCATGTGTGCTAGGCTGTTTTCCAGAGGGCTCTCTCTTTCCATTCCTACCACCCTGCAGGGGCCTCTAGCTGCACATGCCCTTGCCAAGCTGGTATGTCAGCTGTTAAAATGTCGTCTGTACTACTAGGCTGTAATAGTCCTGCATCCTGCAGCTTTGGTGTGCATATTCTAAATAACTAATACTGTTGGAAGTCATGTGCCCCTTTGTCACAGGTATCTATTCTGTTTGCTCATAACTTTTGTCTAGTTTGTATGGAGTCCTTCAGTTTATCATTAAGCTGTGAGACATATATCCTAGACACAAATCTTTATAAAGTGTGACAACAGTGTGCTTAAAACATGGGATTTAATAATTCCATTTTATCCAAATATCTTGTAGTGGCAAAGGCATAGCAATTTACTACACTTCACTTTTCCTAATTATTCCCGAATATATAAAGTTAAACAAGTTCCTTTAGGACCAAAAGTAACCGATATAATTAAGGGATTTTATGTGTCTTGGTAAAGCCTTTTTACTACATGTTCCAGAAGCTAAAGGGTAAATGACTTTATTGGCTGTGTTATAAATCACTTCAGATGTCAAGCTATTCATAATCCTTTACTTTTAAAGTATATAATTGAGTTGTTAGCTGATAAACTATTAAATATAATTTTTGATGTTTGATCACTAAGTGATTTCTGGGATATAACTCAAAAAGAGTTCAAAGGATTGAATTACACAATTATAAAATTCCTCCTTGGAAGCCCTAAGTTCATCATTTTATATAATTGCTGTTCTTTAGCATTTAGGTGAAAAATGTATAGGATTTATTAGTAACCATGTCTCATTTTGCCAATACATAATATTTCTCCACTGATAGATAAACTACTTAGGAAGAAGGAAAGCCTTCATATATTTTATTTAGAGAAGGATTTGCAATAAGTATATTACTTTCAAAATTTCTATTACTCACTACTAATAATATTAGTTACTAATAATAACTTAAATAATATCACTACCCAGAAGAACTTTTCAAATTTAGAGATTTATACTCATAAAATGTTAAAAAAATATATTTTATGTACATATTTCTTTTTTTTGCAAAAAAATATGAGATGGGTGGTTATACATTTGGTTCCTTTTTATTTTGTAGAAAGAAGAAAACTTTTCATCATAAAATGTCTTACACTAGGCTAATATAGGTCCAGAGTAGAAAGGAGGATGAAATAAATATCTAGTACATATGTTTTAATAGATAACCAGGAGAGTCTAAGGGGCACTTAGATTCCAGTAGAATCATCTAGAGCTATTATTCGCCATTCTGCAGATACCACATCTTTTGTTACTATTTTAAATCACAGTCACAAACTTTAGACATCAACTTAAAAATGTACCAGTGGTAGATAATTTTTCTAAATTCCCTTAGGGGTTGGAAAATAAAAATTGGAAAATGCAGGTTGTGACCTTTGGAACTGCCCCTCCTTTGCCCTAGCAGCTGTGACATTTGGCTCTGGTCTCATTGTCCTCGTTTCCAAGCCTCTTGGTTTGTGATTACAACAGCAGTAAGTTTCCCCTGACGGGGCTGACCAGCTGGTTCAGGGTCCTGTGTCCTCTCCTCCATGGTCAGCTGGCGGCAGGGGCTGGGTGCTCCATGCCGAACATCTTTTTTCATGGCTTCTTTTTGACATTCTTCCTCGTCAGCTAGAGTACAGCGTCACAAAAGAGCAAAACATTCAGTGACCCCGAACTCAGTATTCACCAGTTTACAAAAAGATTTATTACCTGGGACGCACACACACACACACACACACACACACACACACACACACACGGGGTGGGGGGAGAGGAAGAAGATACAGAAATTTTTTTTGTGGGTCCCTAAAATGTGTTTTCTGAAGTTTTCAAAGCTTTGGACTGAGACCCAGAAAGTGAAGTGAAGTGTTCACATCCCGCAGATCTCACCATGCACAACCACCTGCACTTTTCCGAGATCCAGTGTGGCTCTTCTGCATTCACAGAACTCCTGTCATCGGTCCAGAAGCAGGCACACGGAGAAGGGAACCAACTCCCCTGGCAGAGAAGTGAGTGAGTGAGACTCTGGTGCAAGGCACTGCTTGCAGAAAGAATGGAAATGGGCATCCAGGAAGACCCTCAGAGGGAGGGAGCTCCCAAGGGCACAGGCAGCCTGCGTCCTGCTGCAAGCTAGGAAGCACTTGCTCAGGGCAGGGCTCCCCTTCTCTCCGAAGGTCCAGCTCCCTTTTTTAAACACTGAGCTGAGGCCTTTCGCAGTGTCCCACCCCTCCTCCCGTCCCCCACACAGGCTTGGCACTGTTCCCCCAATATTTCCATGAGTAATGACACCCAGGGCAGGAAGCCAACCCTACTGGTGCTTTACACTTTCCCCTTTCCACAAAATAAAGAAGCACCAAGCAGACACACTGTGCCCCTTGCTTCAGGGATTGTGATGGACTTCTCAGCCCTCTGCTCTGTAGAATTCTGGCTGTCATTCCACATTTGGCTTTTTTTCCCCCTCACAGAGCCCTTGAACAAATTTTATTTACAGTGTACACTGACTTTCATTACTACATAATACAGAAAATATTTGCTTCATTACAAAGCCAATTGAATATTTATTTTGACTTTTGTTACTTGCGGTAAACAGAATTCAAAACACTTTCTACTACCCTTGTTCCAAACTAGTCAAAAACTATGTAAACAATCAGAATAGTGACTGTGTGGCCCAGATTTTGTGATTGCTTCACCTCCCCTTCCAGCAAAAGGAAAGTTTTGCTTAAAAAATAAAAAAGAAAATGAAAGAAAGAAATGTAATCTAACTTACAAATTTTAAAGTAACCTTTACCTGTCCGGACTGTCTTCAATCCATGCTGTTAACTGGCTCTTAGAGGAAGTCTCCTTACTAAGTCTTTTCAAAGCACTTTGGAAAGAAACTTTCCCTTTGTAAAAGGCCTAAGGTAGGCCCGATTTTACTTTAAGGCAAGTGGTGTTACCCCAGGCACTATTTCTTTAAGAGATTAAACAAGGATTTGTGTTGAGAAAACATATGTTCGCACCCAAGTGTATTTTATCTATGCTAAGATATATGTCACTGGCTTTGCTGATTCCATGCAGTTTGAGAAGCAACCTGCCATGTGTGCTTCAGTTGGTTTTAACAGATTGTCCAGACTTGGAATGGGCCCATCTGGCCTTCGGTATGGTCCAGTTTCTTCACATTCACATTGCAATAGACATGTCAGCCCAAACTGCCTGCATCAGCAGCTCTGCTGGTTGGCTTTTTGTGATGAATACTTATGATAATTTCATAGACTTTTGACCGCTTTTAAATCTTGCCTATAAAACTCATACCTGCTTATTTCTGCATTTTGAAGAAATGCAGAGTAGCAAAAGCAGTTTTAGTGCAGCGCTTTGAATGCTTTCAGAAAACCGAGTGTGCGTGCCAGCGCAAATCCACACTGTGTGTGTCACCAGTCTCAGTCTGGGCACACCTTCCTCTGAGGACCTGGGGGGAGTTTAGTTTTAGATTGAAGTCCACATGTAGAGTTTCTGGAACTTTAATCCTGGAAAATCATTATGGAATTGCTTGTATTCCTTTCTCTATAGGACACATTAAACTTCTGCCTTCCTGCTAAAAGTGATCACACAATTGGAAGTAATAAGACTTTTGCACAATAAAAGAGGAAATCTTGAGTTCTGGAATCAGAACTGGAATAAAAGTCTAACTGTGGCCTTTCCCGGTTGTTGGATCTCAAGTGATAACTCTATGAACTACAGTTTCATGTAATAAAATGGGGGGGTTGATACATAATTTCTCTACAGTTCAATAGCATTTATTATAGGATTATGCTTATTCTTCTTAAATTGTTCTCATTATTCTGATTGTTTTGATAGATGTAATTTTTCCCTTGACAAGAATTAAATGCAAGTTTTTTAAAAAATTTGGATTTTCTATGCATATGGAAATAAAAATCAACTAAAGATTAATTTATAAAATTTTAGTTGATGAAGAAATAAAATTTTAAGATATCTTCCAAGTAGGGAGTATTGCTTTCAATGTTTTGTTTCTGTTTTTACAGGAGCCTTGGTTAGTATTTTCTACTTTGACATACATTTGTTAACCCTATTTTTATAAAACAAACATCTTTAAGTCTTCAGTTTCTCCATCAAAATGGAATGATAAACCTTTAAAAACCTAATAAGAAAGCAAATGCCAAGGATTTCTATTAACTTTTCATTTTCCTAAATTAGGAAATATTGAAGAATGCTCTTAAATGTACTGTGGTTAAGAGATCCACTGTAAGAGTACCATTTTTATATCATGTGAACTATAAACATTTTATTTTATGAAGTCCAATGTTCTGTTTGTTTTTGTGAAATAAACAAGACAAGAAATTCATTATGAATCTGAATGAAAATTCAGAAAATGTTCAGTCTTCTTGAAAAAGAATCCCTGCCAAGGAAAATGGGCACATATATTTCCTTTTATTAAGGAATTAACTTAATGTTTAAGATCTTGAGCCATGAAGTTCAAGTAGATTTGAGTCCCAAATCCTTAACCTCCATTTTACCCTGGTAAGTTACAAAAGCCTTGTGAATTCTGGTTTCCACAGTACCTACCATGCTGCGTCATGGCGAGGCAATTAAACAAGACATGTAAAGAATGCAGGGGAACACGCACAAAGTAAGTATTAGCTGTTGCTGATATTAGTCGTTCTTTTATGAAGTTCATAAACTTTGTAAAATTTCAATCCACAGGGTGAAGAGCACTAACTGTGCTATTTTTGTCCCTGAACAGAAGTTTGAAGGATCATTTCCTATCTGTATGTCATATCCCGTCCCTTCGGCCTTCTCTCGTGCCACTGTCACTTCCTATGTCCCTCCCTGCTCCCAGTTGTTTATGGCGAGGCAGACACATATCCTGCACATGGGCATGACTGCCGCACAGTGGAGAAGAGGCACCACAGGGAAAACGCTGATGGCCTGAGGCTAGTCCACAAAAACTACCTTCTACTTTTTTAAGGCAAGACTTCAAAACAGTAAAGACTGGTGGAATTTGGTATCTACAGAATGTAATGTTTTTCTTTTGTTCACATGTATGTAAGTGTTGGAGGAGAATACAACTGGGAATCGGGAAGACCTAAATTCCCATCCCACCTGCACCATTTAGTAACGTGCACAAATCCATTATGTTCCATGTGCTCTAATTTCCTCACCTAAGAAGGGAAAATATTACCTAGACAGAAGCTCCACATAAATGTGAAGATGAGACAGAATGGCATTTCTAAAGCACCTGGGCGCCCGAACCTTAGGAGGCTGTCAGTAGCTAAGAAGGTGCAGAATCCTAGAGTTCTCTACAACCATGGCACCATCCCCACCTGTGTCGGGTAGCTAGGTGAACCCTGTGTGCTTTCTCCAGCTCCTTTGTTCTCTAATTGCATGGCCTTGGGACACAGACCCGCAAGGAAAATTCACCGCTAGAGTAGGCTCTAGCACCACTGTTCTATGTATGTTCGACAATAATCTACATCGCCGTCATGGGGACACAAAGTGTCCTACCTTTTACGACTACCTCTTTATGCACCACGATTTCATCGCTGAATGAAAAACAGCTTTGCCGCATTAACACGTCAGATCTGTCTCTGCTCAGGGCACCCACCGACAACATCCCACGTGCGTGTGGCTAGTATTCCTGATCCGGGCACAGAGCAGGTGCTAGCTTTTCCTCTCCCACTGTTCCCCTCACTCCCTCACAGCACCAAACCCTACGCAGTGCACGGAGATCTTCACTTGGGCCACAACACACAGCAGCTTGGCACACACTCGGGCTAAAGAAAGACGGCAAATTAACCAGCGCTTTCACTCGCCCTGAGCTGATTTATGGAGTTATTTAATCTCCCACGATCCCCAACCCTCGTCCCTGTGCACACCCTCCCTCCACGCCACCTTCCAGGTGTGAGTGAGTGAGTCCCACACCTCCAACCCTCGGGGCCTATCAGAGAGCCGCCGCCGACCCGGAAAGAAGGCCTCGCCGGCTTTGCCTTTCCAGCCACTTCTGGCTGAGAAGTTCAGCTTTGTCCCACAGACAATTCTTTAACATTTACGCGAACACCGGTATTCATTACACACGGAAGGAGAGGGCCACAGGTCACGTAACGTGTCCTCAGCTGGATATAAAGGCCGTCAGGGACTTTCTGTGATGTCCTCAGCCAGGGCAACTGGCTCAGCAAAGCTCCCCACTGAAGACGAACCATAGCATCAGCGTTGACCCAGTTATGTGACCCAGTGAGTAGAGAAGAACTGAGCTTAATATATGTCTCTTGATCCCTGTAAAATACATCAAAGGCCAGCTTTTCAAAGCCTTGCATGGCTGGCCATTTGCAAGGAGGTGCATCTAGGCCCCAAACCTTCATTTTAAGCAAATGGCAAGGCTAGAAATTGGAAGTACAGCTTATAAAGACACAGTTTGACGCCCGGCCCTGACACAGCCCTGACTCTGGCCCATTAAGCCGGGTCTGGCAGCACCCTCCCAGGACTTCTGTCCTCCTTATCATGGTAGTTGGAAATCATTGCATTCATTTTGAAATCCTGGAGCTAAGCTCCTCTGAGATTGTAAAAAATATCCAGCACATTTAAGAGATTCAATGACTACTAAGGAAAACGCTGAACATCAAGGCATTTTTATTTATTTTGTTTTGTTTTGTTTTTTGGGGGAGCAAAAGCGAAACGCATATTTAACTAAGCTACTAATCTCTGCAGTTATTTGAAATGAAGTGCCTGCCAAGTCTGGATTCTAATAACTTCCTTTGAGAATTTGCATAGATGATATGTCTTAAATTTTTAGAGGTTATATTGATCTCCTTAACAGACACCTGGAAAACTTTAAGAGAAATTTCTCTATATATATCCCCCTCCCACGCAGATACACACACATATTTTCCTCAAATTTTGGGAATCTTATTACAAGGAAAGAGAAGTTTGAAGTCTACTCTTTAGATAAATATATGCCCTTACACATCTTAAGCTACTTTGAGGTATAACATTCCCTTTAAAGTTTAAACCAAACTCTTTGATAAAATGGTTCTTTTTAGAATTAGACTCTAACTCTTGTCTTCAGAAGACCTTCTGAGTCCTATCTACCAGGGTGTTCAAGGAGGTGAATCTTTCAATATGCAAGGCCAAAATGAAAGCTAGCTGCTCTTCCTCATAGCTGAAACTATTCATGGTTAGTATGTATTTTAGCATAACACCCATTACCATCCAACCATTCCAAAGTAGCCATCCACTAGATTTAGTCTTATATTTGGGCATCAAAATTCATCATTATTAAAATTTTGGCCTTTATGTATATAGCTGTATACTTGTACAGCACCATAAACCTAGTTAAAACTTGAACTGAAGACCTTTAGTTTTAAGTAATATCGCTTAAAACTTTATGTTCAACCATTTGGAGAAGCTGTATTTCAAAATGTTATCCCTCCCAGGCTGAGATCATGATATTCTGGGCCTCTTGGGAGACACATTTAAAGTTTTTGTCTTCTTAGCTTCTCTTGTTATAGAAAATATGTGGATTTTTTGACAAACCCAGCAGGGCTTTGAGGAGGCACCATGCCATCCCTCATCTTCTGACACTGCACATGAGGGTTCAGCTTTGTTTACGTTTTCTGGAGTGAATTCTTTTCCTTTCCATGCCAGTCCATGGTGAATTTCCCAGATCTTCCTTTCTATCCCCAACAGAAAGAAAACACTGGATTTGAAATCCTGTCTTATTTTAAAACTGATTTGAAGTAAGACATGCACAGAGGCTTCGTAACCAAGAACTAATGTTTACCAGCCCACACAAGTCTTCCTCTCATCTGGATTTCCTTGCAGGGATCCAGCTATTAGAAGAGTGGATGGAATCGACATTTTCTTTTTAAAAATTGAGATATGAATCACGTATATAAAATTCAGGTTTTTAAATGTAGAAATCAGCGATTTTCGTTACATTTATGAGGTGTACGGCCATCAGCACCCTCATCACCCTAACAGTGCCTCTGTGGGGGTCAGCACCCCCACTCTTCTTACCCCAGTACTCCCCAAGTCCCAGTACTTCTTCATCTACTTTCTATCTCAGTGAGTTTACCTGTTCTGGACACAAACTGTAGAAGGAACTATACAATATGTAGCCTTTTACATCTGCCTCTTTCACTAAGCATGTTTTCAGGGCTTATCTGTGCTGTGGTACAATTGGTATTTTATTCCTTTTTATGGCTGAGCAATATTCCAAACTTTTCTTTTTCCAAAGTGGAAGTAACATCTATTCTTGTGGCCAATTGTAAAACAAATCAGACAATGCATAATACCATACAGAAAATGAAATCTTTCATAATCCTTATCCAATAACGGTGATTTTTAATACTTTTGTACATTTCTAATTTTCTTCAAGTTTTTTTTTTCATTTTCCTTTTCTATGGAAACTGAGATAAACCGAGAAACTGTCTTTGGTGTTTCATAACCTGCTAATGATACCAGATAAAATGTACTTTTTTGTTGTATCAAAAAAATTTTAGAAAATCAGTCAATTCTAAATAGTATTTTATTTAACCACATTTATTCTTGCCAGTTCCCTTTGATGGACATTTAAAGTGTGTTGAGTATTTCTATTTTTGTAAACAACTTTTGATGGACTCATGCATAATTCTCTTCACTCTCCTAGTTGCTGAAGAGTAATGTCCAGTAAAAGAATTACAAGGCCCAGGCACATTTTTTGAAAAATCTTTGATAAAAATTTACAGATTATTTTCTGGACAGTTTGCAATAATCTTCTCTCTTAGAAGCACTGCATGAGATTGGCTACTTTCAAAGCTCCTGATGGCCAATATGATGAAAATAATGGCCAACATTTATATGGCATTTGAGCACAAGAAAATGTTTTAAAATATGTTATTCATCTGTGCCTTATGACTCCTTGAGGTCAGTAAGGTCAATTTATTATCCTCAATTTCTGGCCATGGAAGTCTATGTTTTGCAAGGCAGAATTCTTTTTTTTTTCTTCCTCATTGAGTTTATTGGTACAATCTAGGTATACAGTACAGTTACATTCATCATTGGGATCCTGTACCTTTACATGACAGGTCTCGGTTCTCATTTTCTCCCCTTGTCCCTGCTCTCCCTTCATCCCTCCTCCTTCCCCCTTTACAAACACTTCATTTCCATTTCTTCATTTTCTCATATTTTCCCCTTATTCACTTTCCCCTACCCTTTCCACTTCCCCTACACCTTTAGCCCCTTTCTTCCTATTTCATATTGTGCATTATGTCATTAGGATCTTATGTACTATTATAGTTTATTCACAACAGAGAAACTATTTGTTATTTACATGTGTGACTTATTTATTTCATTTAGGAGTATATCCTCAATATGTATTAATTTTCCTATGAATGAATTTAATTTCTCATTATTTATGGCTGAGTAGTATTCCATTTTATAGAAAAACCACATCTTCTTTATCCATTTTCCAACTGATGGGCAAATGGGCTGTTTCCAAGTTTTAGCTATTACAAACTGTGCCGCTATAAACATAGGTGGGCATATATCACTGTGATATGATTCTTTTAATTCTTTTGGAAAGATACCCAACAGAGGGATGGCTGGGTCAAATGGAACCTCTACTCCCAGCTCTTTGAGGTATCTTCATACTGATTTCCATACTGATTGCACCAGTCTGCACTCCCACCAACAATAGAGAAGGGTTCCTTTCTCCCCACAACCCCCCCAACATTTGTTATTGTTTGATTTCTTGATAGCAGCCATTCTTTGTGGGGTGAGGTGAAATCTCAGTGTTGTTTTCTTTTCATCTGCATCTCTCGAATGACCAGTGATGTGGAACATTTTTTCATATATTTACTTGCTGCCTTTACTTGTTTGTCTGAGAAATGTCTGTTCATTTCAAATGCCCATTTTTGAATCGGGTCTTTATATTTAGGTGGGCTGATTGTTTTGAGTTCTTTATATATTCTAGATAATAATCCTTTGTCTGAGGAGCAGCTGGCAAAAATTTTTTCCCACATTGTATGTTGTCTCTTAGTTCTGTTGATGGTTTCTTTTGCAGTGCAGAAGCTTTTTAATAACATGAGATGCCAATTGTTGATTCTTTCTGCTAGTTCCTGTGCTACTGAGGATTTGTTCATAAAATCTTTTCCTATGCCAATGTCGTCAAGAGTTCTGCCTAACTTCCAGCAAGTTTTGTGTTTCTGTTTTAATATTTAGATCTTTCATCCACTTGGATTTTAATTTAGTGCATGGTGAAAGATAAGGGTCCAGTTTTCATCTTTGGCAGGTTGAAATCCAGTTTTTCCAACACCATTTATTAAAGAGGCTATCTTTCCTCCACTGGGGATGGTCAGCTCCTTTGTCAAAGGTGATGTAGCTGAATACATCTGGATTTGTTTTTGTGTCTTCCAATCTGTTCCACTGATCCTCAGATCTGTTTCTTTGCCAGTACCATACTGTTTTTATCATAGTGGATTTGTAGTATAGCTTCAAATTGGGAATTGTTATACCCGCTGCCATGTGTCTGTTGCCTGGGATGGCTTTTGGTATTCTAGGTCTCTTATGGTTCCAAATGAATTTTTGGATTCTTCTTTCTAGTTCTGTGAAATATAGTGTTGGAATTTCAATTGGCATTGCATTGAATCTGTATAGCTGTTTTTGTAGTATGGCCATTTTCACTATGTTGATTCTTCCTACCCAGGAGCAGGGGATATCTTTCCATTTTCTTATATCCTCTTTGATTTCTTTTTTCAGAGTGCTGTAGTTTTCAGTGTAGAGGCCTTTTGCTTCTTTTGTTAGATTGACTCCTAGACTAACTTTTCTTTTCTAGCTGCCCATCATACATTGTTGCTTCTTTCTTGGGAGTAGCAACTTGGGCTTTCACAGGTCTCCAGGAGAACATGAAGCTGTATGCTGAGACGTTAACCGTTCAGCCAAGGAGTTTCTCGGGTCAAGAAATTTCTGCTGGGTGTGGTGGTGCATGCCTGTAATCCCAGCACTCGGGAGGTTGAGGCAGGAGGACCGCTGTGAGTTTGAGACCAGCCTGGGCTACATAGTGAGTTCAGTTTCAACTACACAGTGAGACCCTGTCTCAAAAAACAAAAACAAAAACAAACACACACACACACATACACACACACACCCCAAAAAAACAAGAAAAGAAAAGAAATTCCTGGTATCCTGATGCACAAAAACAAAACAAAATTCTTATTTTATTCTCTTCTGCTTGTACTTCTTAGTGATAATCACTGGAAGAAATAAGCCTGAAATATGATCATTTCTCCAAAGTGGCATGTATAATGTTAAAATGTGTATAATTTTAGGGAAACCTCATTTTAAAAAAGTAAGATGACTTTAAATCAAAGAGGTACACATCAGGTATGGCCTACTACTTACTAAAATAAAGCATTGTTTTTATTTATCTAGAACTTCATGATGTGATACTTTTCATGAAAAGCCTCATGTGAGATCACCATACCCCAAACACTCACTGTAGTGCTTGGCACTTGTTGGATGAGTGGATGGACGGACAAATGGATAGGAATTCCACCATGGTTTGAAACGCCTATTTTCAGTAATACTACACATAACATATGAAGTATACATAGGAAAAAGATACTGCCGATAGCTGTGGTATACCTTCTTGAGCATGGACCCAAATACCCCCTCGAGGTTACATAAATTATATATCGAAATCTACATTGTTTTATCCTAATATAAAAGCAAAACGCACACATTCGTGTCATGTTCTTTGGTGAGAGAGGAAAATTTGAATGACAGGGATTGAAAGGTGACGCGTGCCTGGCACGAGGACTCTGGGTGGCCTGCAGCTAGGTGGTGGGACAGGAGAGGACCCTGTCTGCTCTGCTCCGGGAGTGGCTGGGGAGCGGGCTCTCCAGCCAGCCTCCCAGGAGCCCTGTGTGCTCTGGTGTCTTCTGGGAATGCTCACACAGTGTGTCAGATCTGCCTGTTTGTGTGAATGCAATGTAAAGGAAGCTGGCTGCCACTGTCACGGGAAAGGGTCTCAGCATGTTTTGCGGTGGCTGGCTTGCCCAGGCCACGTGCATGTACTCAATATCATTCCGGCATATTTATAAGGAAATGGGACAGTGGGTTAACTGAGGGTTGGAGCAGTGAGCTGCAGGGACAGAGCACCGGCTCACACCTGGGGGGTGGCTAAAGGACCTGGTGCCACCTGACCACCGGGCATTGGGCACAGGAGCTCCCCTTGCTCCCTCACCCCTGATAGGACTGCAGGATGCTGCCCTGGGGTGATAATATGAAGTGCAGAGCCCGTCGTCTGGCATTTATAACCCTGACTCACGTTTGGGAGCTGAGATACAGCTACGAACAGAATCGAATGCACGCCTTCAGCTAGAGCTAGCTGGCCATTTTGAGGCCGTTCCCCACTTATTTCCATCTGCCGCTTCTTTCCCAAAACAATCTTCTGCAATGGACAGATTCAGGGGCCGGGTGGTAGCTGTTCCTCATTGGCTGTGGGAACCCGTGAAGGGAAGCGAAGGGAGACTCTCAGGGGCTTCGTTTTTAGACTGTGTGGCCGGAGGGACATGGAATTCATGAATGCAGAACACACTGGTTCCGACCGGGCATCATAACCTCTGAACTATTTCAAAAGATTCTTTCAGAACAGTGTCCAGCGAGGAATTCCACAGAAAGCCCAGAAGGACCCTTTGGAAAACAAGAAGGGGAAACCTGCCAACGACTCCCTGCAGCCAGCAGCATGCACAGATGCTGTGGGTGCCAAGGCAGTGCTGGGTCCTGGCCTGGGCGAATCGGGCTGCCTGGGTGGCCACTCCCCCTGCAGTGCGTCTCTTCCCTGCACCGCTGGCTGCCCAAGGACTGTTTGGCAAGGCGGAGCTGGGTCCTTGCTCCCCGCTGCCCAGGAGCTGGCGCCAGTCGGACCCGCAGCCAACAACAGCAAAGGTGGCGGCCGGAGCCCATGCACTGCAGCCCCTCAGCGCAGAGGAAGGTGCCGGACAGGGCGGGCGGGACAGGCTGAGCCTGCCATGAGGCCCCCACACCCAGGGCCCCGGCTCCTGTGAAGCCCTTCGGGCCTCTCTCCGGCTGCTCCCTCCTGCCTCTCCCACCCTCTCCTGCGGGGTGAGGCCCATGGGGTCGCCTTGGTGAGGGCCCCACTGCCGCCCGCATTGCGGCCTCGCCTGGCCTAGGAAGGCTGGACCTCGGTGGGGTGACGGCTCTCTGGGGTCCTGGATTTGGTCGGGCGTCCCCGCAGCCAGAGGCCCTGCAGGGGCCATGCGTGGGTTTAACAGCGCTGCGCTCCGTTGAGCTGGGCTCCCTGGGCGGCACCTCCAGCGCATTGCCTCGCGGTGCCGCCCAGGCTCTCCAGGCTCCTGGTAGAGGACAGCAGCGGCTCCAGGAGAATCCCGAGGGCAGAGCAGGGGAGACTTCAGACAGCCCTCTGAGTTACTGTTCTCTTGGTGCTGAGACAGAAGAGCCTACTCGGTTCCTGGACGGCCCGGTCCCCAGGGCTGCTGCAGGGGCGGGTGGCAGGGCGACAGGGAGCTGTTCTTGTCTCCCTTGCTGCCCCTTCCTCTCACACAGGTTGCTCAGGCCTATGCTCGGCCTTGCTCCTGGGGCCTTAGCAGTGCACACCCTGGACCCAGCCTATGACCACGTGAGCTTTGGGGGGATTCTAGATCCAGCCAGAGCACCCCCTCCTCACGCTGAAGTTCCCTCAGTTTTATCAACCTGTTTCTGTCCTTCTGTCCTGCTAACCTCAAATTCAGAGCTTCTCGCAGACCCTCCAGTGTGCCCTCAACTCCTTGCGCAGCTGACCTCAGCCTGCTTTGCTGGCTCTGTCAAAATACAACCCTCTTCTGAGAAGTGCAGCCTCAGAGGTTACCTGACTCATTCCGTCTTGCTCGCTTCTGACCTCACAAGTCATTTACACTTTTTGCCCAGACTTCCATCTGTCTGCCAGTCAAGGAGCTCAGACGTCCTCCTGCACCCCGAATGTGGTCCCTGCCTTCACAGGGCTCCCGTCCAGTAGTGACGTCCACACGAAAGAACCACTTCTGTGAAGTCGTCAACCTGGTCCTGGACTCGAGAGATACAAACTGCTGAAGCCCTGAAGGGGGTGATGTCGGCCGCCTGGGGGAGGTGCAAGGAGACAAGGGGAACAGGTTCGGGGTGCTGGGCCGGTAAACCCAAGGGGAGTGAGAGCGACGCTGGCCAACTGCGTACCACAGACATGGCCTCCCTGAAGGGAAGGAGCGGGTGGGGATGCGAGGCTGCACAGATCTTTGGACTGACTGCTGCCATCTGCAGGAATGGCCTCGGAGGAGATGAACTTTTCTTTATCTTTCCAATCTCCTGTTCTCAGCCACCCGTTTTCCTGTCCAGGTGCTCTGAGAACCCGGAATGTTCTCTCTCCTGCTCTTTAAAGTCAGGTGCAGTGAGTGGTTCCCGGCAGTACTGGGTGTCCGTCCACCCAAGCTCTCCAAAACTCAGATTTAAGTTCTGTTGTGGAGAGGCAGATAGAAGGAGGGGAGCAGGGCACCCCGGGATCACATCACCTCTCCCACACCACGTCACCACAGCCTCCCGATTTTCCCGTGCTCTAGACTCCCTTCACAGGAGACTCTGAAAGCTCACAGACTCTCTTAAGGGCTGTCCGATGGAGCTGAGAGCAGGGCTAAGGATAACTTACACCTTCCCTGTGACGGTTTCTTCCTAGGGTGCCAAGGCTATGGTCTACCAACTACCTTTCCTCAGTTGGAAAAGTTACATAAAGATTCAGAGTTTCTTTGCCAGAGAACCTGTTGTCATCACTCACCCGTGTGAAACCCTCAGATTTATTAGTTTCTAGCAGCTGTTTGGATTTGGTAGAGAGATAGGAGAATTGCAGCTAACATTCCCCTAAACAGCAAAGCACTACACAGATACATTCTACGTTGACTGAGTGGAAAGTTCAGGTCCTATATGTTGGGATACACACACAAAGGACCAGGTATGTGGGAGTTTTATGGGTGATTTTTTTTTTTCGAAATGTGAACTATTTGAAAGTTCTCCTAGTCTATGGTATGTATGCAGTTTAGATTCTAGCCACTATGCAAGCTTAATTTGGTTTATGTGAATAAACTGAGTTTTCTGTTCAGATCTCTGGGATTATTATAAAACTTGTTATAAAATCATTGCTTCCTTATCTAATCGTGCCTGTTATTTGAACTTTCTGAGTGGTTGCTCAGTTTGTTCCAAGGTATATCACTATTTTAAAATATATGCAGATCAGTTCAGTTTGATTTCCCTAATTCCAGTTCATTATAGTTTAAAATTGTGTTTTTTAAAATGGCAATACAAAATGCAATCAATTCTGTGAAGTTCCTGAGAAAGTCTAATAATTCATGTTGTAGTTCATAAATAAAATTCTCTAGTCCAGGCCAGAGGAACTAATTTTGTTAAGTTTCTCTTGATAAAGTTATTTGTCCTTTTAAGGAAAAAAATACATTGACTTTGATTATTATGGACCTTCAAAAATTTATATTAATAGTCAATTTATCGTCATTAAATTTGTTCACAACATTTGAGGATGAAGTTAGACAAACGAAGCTCTTTATTTTTAATTTTTTTAGTCGTAATCGGCATGGTAAAAGATTTATAAAGACTACATATATATTCTCCTTTTGCATGATTACTACTTTCCTTTTCTTTTTAAAACAAGATAAACAGAAAGTTTTGTTGGTTTAAAAATATCTAGCCAAAATCATTGTAAAGATTTAAAATAGTGTATATGCATACCTTTGATGAGATTGATGAAAACATTTCATTGCATTTGCTAACAATGAATATTTTTAGTATCAAAAAATCCCTCTTGATTTCTAAATTTTCCAGCACAGTTAAAGTTGCAAAAGCTAAGCAGGAATTGGAAGCAAAGAAGTTAGGGTTATCTACAACTCGCCGAAGACGCAAACCCCACCACTGAAGACACTAGAAGAACTGTGATGCTCAGGATGCCGCAATAACAAATTCTATCAGATGTGTGGAATAAGGTAGGTTTTCCCGAACTGCTTCGGAAATTATATATACACGTTACTGTCAGCCCACTTACCTATTTGTTTTTTTTAAGCAACAAAATCAATGGTTTATAAGAAATGCTTTTGAATTAGAAAGGGTGTGAGCATGAAATGACGGCTGGCTCCAGATCCAGGGAGACTAGATCTGAGCACGCTTGGTGGGCACATAACTACATACGTGATCATCACTAGCATTAGTATGGTTTATTTGGAACAGCTGATGTTAAACTACCCTTTTTACAAAAGCAATGCAGTCCTGACTAGTAGATCCATAGAGGAACACGACAACAAGCCCTAATTACGATGTATAAATCACCTCCATGGATATTATCACATTGGTTCTTACAATAACAATTTTGCAGGTGTCAGTGCAGACAGTAATCAGTGTTTAAAAGTCAAATGGAAACAACCTTTAAAAAGGTTATCTGAGGTTCTCAATAAACACTCACTGGAATCTGGGTCCATTGGCTCATTTCTAGTCCAGTGCTCCTGTCTGCTACATGACTGCTTATTTTAGCAAAGCATTTGATATCTTTGGTGATTTGTTTGGGCAAAAGACACAGACAGTGTGAGAGTCGGCTTGAAGCACACACAGGTGCAAACCTGCATATTCAGCTCAGCAGGTCCCTGTGAGCACACAGTACGCTGTCGATGAGGCTCTCTGCCAGGTCCATGGAAGCTACGGCATCGATGGCAGGGTGAGGAGGGAGTGACAGACTCCATTCCTCATCCAGTCAGCATTTTCATCAATAGTTTAGTGAAAGGCATCAAAGACACTTTTAGCATAAGCACCATTTAGCATCCAACTGAACTGTACAGCTAAAAAACGAAAAGGGAAACCTTGATCAACTAGAACAATACAGCTGGCCTCTTTAAAGAGACGGGTCTGATTCTGGATTTAGTTCAAAACAAAACAAGACAAAAACCTATCATCCAATATTCAATGAGGAAGAGAACAGTGTTCATGCGCAAATGCCGTGAATTTTCCTTTTTCTATAAACTCAGTAAAAGAATTGGCAAGAAGCTCGTGGAAATTATAGGTTTTTATTACACGGACTGCAGTAGCTCATTTGGACATTCGTTGTGCTATTATATCTTCACTGGTTAGGTCACATCTTTTCCTCATGTTCAGTTCTGGGGATCACATTTGTAGAAGGATCTTCTAGTCCGCTACTCAGGAGTGAAGGTTGGTCATGGAAGGAAAGCTAAAAGAGGTAAGGCTCTTATGTGAAGCAGAGATTTTAGGGCAGCTGAGAGATTTTCTCCATCACGGTGGGAGACCATTCTTAAGTGTCCAGAGAGCAGAAATAGAACAAGTGAGGAACAGTTTAAGAAAGGCATATTTGGGCTCCGTGATGGAATGTTTTGACATCTGGGCTCTCGTTAGGTGATGTGTGCTGTGTTTCCCACCTGGAAATATTCGAGCACAGGCTGGGTGATTATCTGCCAAGGAGTGAGGCACAAGTGTTCCAGCGCTGAGTGGAAGTTTGGACAAATGACCTCTAACATTGCTCCTACCTCTTGAGAGAAGGAGTTTCTAGTATGATGTCCTACATACAAATTATTATCTTCATTGAAACTTCTTCAAAATCTTGAGAATCTTGCCATTAGGCATCTCATAGGGTGCTCACAATTGTCCCTGACTGGACATGTACAAGATCAGTTTACAGTGTAATAAGCCACATGCACACACGTTTAGCTTCTTCGGGCAATGAGATGTATGGGATTGCCTGCGCCCGTGCCAGACTCCTGAAAGCCATAAGCAGCACTCCTTTGTGTTGGCCTTCCAGACTCACAAATTCAGTGCCTCGACAAATAAAAGCAAACTGGAGGCATTTCTGAAGCTGAGCTGGGCCCTCAGAAAGTAGAGTGAAGCTATTCTGAGACATTGTCCAGCAGATGACCGAGCCGACAGGGAGTGGTGTGCTCCCTTGGTGGAGAGCATGCCACAGTGTACCCCAGGAATCTAGCGCCCACTCTGTCGGGCATTCGGTGATTACAGTGCACACACCATCTTCCCATTTCCTGTGAGGGCGTCTAACACGCAGATGGTACAGTCCAGCTCAGAGTGCTTTTTATGCCCGGGTAATTCCTGGCTAAATCTCTGTAGGAATGACCACTCTAAGCCACTTCCTGACCCAATTAAAAGTCCTTGTAAGTACGGGGCAGTTATGTAGTATTAGAAGCTTCTGTTTTCTGACCCCCTACTCAGTCTCATTCTGCAAACTTTTATTGATCCCCTTCAGAAGTACAATTTTCATGTCAGCCTGGGGGGCATGCGCCAGATGCAAGGTGTTTCCCAGGGACTAAATTCAGAGGCAGTGGATTGGTCCACTCTCAGATCACTTGTGTACAGAGTTTGCAGAGCAGCATTCAGTTCTATGGTGCCGGGGGGTCGGGGAAACAGGACAGGTGATTAGAATCCAGTGAAATTCCTGGAATAAGTCACACGAAACACACTTGAGAGAAGAGAATATGTGTCTGAGTTTTCTGCACACATATGGGACATTTTCAAGGTCTGTACTAACGCACAGCTGGAGCAAAGCTAGAACCAGACAGCCCAAGCCCCTTGGCAGGTTTGCCGGCCTCCCTCGGGGGAGGCAGCCTTTACGGAGCAGCACAGCAGCAGGGAAGGCTGAGCAACAGCGGAAGGGTGACTCTGGGAACAGGTCTGTGTGAGCCCTGGGGGGTCACAGAGAGACAGGGCCCTCTTAAAGGCTGCGGTACACACTGCGGCGCAGAAAAACCCTTCTGTCCAAAGAGCTGTCTGTCCAAAGACTGACACAATGCCCAGGAGCTGTGCTTTGAGAATGCAGAATCTAAGCCCCTGTCCAGGCCTTTGGATTAGCGCGGGCATATTAACCAGATCCACAAGTGATTCCTGAGTAGATAAAATTTAAAGAAGCTTGTTTTAAAATTTCCATCAGAGGAGTAAAAAATTAAGAAGAGATATAGTTGCCTTCATGAGAAACTTGGTGTTTAAGAGACAAGAACAAAACGTTTAGACCCCTCCATTTAAAGAGGAATGATGAACTAGTAAGAGAACCACGTTAATGAATAAAATTCATGACATTCTGCATTTTAAATTAATGGTAATCTTTTTTCCAGGGCTCAGAGAATATTGAAAGCATTGTTCTGAATAATTCAACATTAAAAAAAAACTAAATTAGCAACTGGAGAATCAATAGAGTTGAAGTTTGAAAGTTGGAAAGTTCCCCATTTTAACCTCTTAGATTTTCTGCTCTCACATCATACACATCAAGATCTGAACACTAAACGAAACCCAGAACATTTTTAGGGTGCCCTGTGAGAAGTTACTCTATTTTTCCTTAAACACGTGGAGCTACTTTGCAATCACAGCAAGGTTTTGCAAGAGTATAGGGTGAAAGCCATACAAGTTATGAAGTCATATTTACACGAAGAGGTTATGATTTCCAAGTAGAAAGAGTAATGCTTCCAAATATAGCTCAGCTCATGTAGTGGCAAAGAACATGTCATCATGAAATGTAAAACTTATAGATGTAAATACACATGTGCATGTATGTATATTCACAATACATACAAACTCTAAGATGCTATGAACTAATGAAAATAGCAATTGGTAGTGAAGATTATAAAAACGCCGTAACCCAGACGCACTGTTAAAAACCTCATTGATAAATCATTGAAACTTCCAGCTGACTTCTGATTTATTTTTTTGCTGACTGCAGCTGTGACGCCAGGAGATCTGTAAGCACTGACAAGTTCAGAGAGGAACAGCAACAGCTAATCTGCTCAGTTTTTGAAGTTGGGGAATTATGCTTTAAATTAAAGAAGATTTATGAAGGGAGCGGTGGCCTTTTATGGATTACACTCTGAAAATCAGAATGAGTAAGAAAGAAGGCATGCAAAAGAACTGAGTCTTTTTATTTATGAACATTAACGAAATACAAAGTTCAAATGGTAAAAACTCATGTGTGTGTATGTATGTATATATATATAAATTTACCTTTCCGTATTTACATACTACCGTTGGAGTGTGTTTCCACTTAGGATGGGTTTCCATTGCTGTTTATGTATAATTTCTTTCCCGTTTTGTCTCTGGCAAGAAGAATCCACACAACTGTGAGGGCATTTGTAACTCACCTCCTGCTCCGTCTCTAACACCAAGTACAATGCCAGGTACATGACAGATTTCGTAAAGGCTCACTGAACTTTGTGGAAAGTCATGTAACGATCTAAAATTGCTCCACCATGCTTGGACGACAGGAGGATGTGTAAAGCAAAGGTGGGCCTGGAGAACAGACCCAGCAGGCGGGACTCAGGAGAGGTGGAGGTGGTGCGCTGCCTGACAGCCCCCGAGGAACAGAGCTCCGCCGACCCCCACATGGGGACCTGAGGCACAGGGAGAAGTGGGACACCTTCCTCCCCGGCCCGCTGAGTGCAGGCTTGGGAAGGGCCTGGGCGTCCTCTCTGATGCATCCCAGTGGCCCAGCGGGCTTCACCCTGCTTCAGAAGGAGCCAGCACTTAACCATAAACTTAAGGGAAACTTTTCAGCTAACTGGAAAGCAGAGGGAAGTGGGAGCTGGAGGGCTTTGTGCTTACTCTTGAAGCTTCACGCCCGAGGCAGCTCTGGAAAGAGTCTAAGAGAAGAATGCAGGCAAAGCCAGGCAGGGACTTCAGCACAGTTTCACTTGTACTAAGAGAGGCAGAGCTGAGACAAGAGGGGCCAAATCGTTGAGATTTTTGAAAATAAATTTCTCTTTGCTCTGTGCTGCTTTGTCTATCTTTCGTAATCTAATATCTGTTTGTGCTGACTTCTATAATCTGCTTTGATGTTAAAGTTACCTGCCTGACATTCTATTAATATACATCCTCTTTTCAACCATCAAATTGCTTTTAAAAAGCTAAACTCCAGGAATCACATCTAGAACGACCCATTAAGGCACCCATTCGAAGTGTATCAAAGGTTCAGCAACTCAGTTCTTATAATTCAAAACTAGAATTTCACTAACTAAAGCTGCTAGTTACCAACCACTCTTAAACACTAAAGAATTGTGTGTACTGGGCTTTATTTAGTTAGACTCATTTACCAGTTCTTCAATTTGCTTCAAACTTGGTCTTAAATGACTGGAGTGGTAAGTGTGGTAGCAAGTGCCTAGAGTCTCAGCCTGCTGGGAGGCTGAGGCAGAAGGGCTGCAAAAATCAATAAAAAGAGCCAGGGGTGTAGCTCAGTGCAAAGATCGTGGATTCAATGACCAACACTGCAAAAAAGAAGTTCAGGAAAGCACTGAAGTCGCCATCAAAGCGACTTTCCAGCTTGAAGTCAGGAGCGCTGTGATTTCAGAGCACCCTGTTACAGGAGATCTAGTCATCAAGACAGTGAGTGCGCTTCTCCAAACCAAGGGCACCCTGACCTGACGCTGTTTGAAAGAGCAGCCTTCCTTGGACAAATAAAGCAACAGTTTCCTTTCTGCATTTGGTTGGCCCCTGGGGCTGCAGACCATTGTAGTCCAGGTTTAGAAAGTGTGCAGCTTCCAGATTCAGGTTGGAGTTTGAATCCAGTGAGCGGAGACCCTGAGCAGGAGGAAAATGTCCAGGGGCTGCCGTTTTCTCACAGAAGATGGCGCGGCTTTGTGATGGAGTATAGGACGCCCGGCTGGCTCCGAGGTGGGCACCTGCAGTAACGTCCTCTGAGAGTCCTGGCGGATCTCCTGCTCTCCCCTCACAATTTTACAAGAAGAAAATGTGCTCAGAATGCCTAGAAAACTCCTAATCATGGCAACCAACCAACCTATAGGAGCTACTACTAGTTGATAAATATAAATACTGAGGCCACCAGAAAGCCAAAAAGCTGAGTTTTGAAGTGCTTTATTGTCTGCTTTTCTTAGACAGGGTACTATTTGTGGATTTAACTTAGGCTGAACATGCAGGCCTTCCTTGAGGGAGGGGATGAATGGTTGCTTTTCTTCTGCCCCGCTTCTCCACTGAGGCCAGTGGGGAGATTTCCTGGGCCAATCCCAGCTGGCTGGAGGCCTGGCCCTGGTTCATTTTGCTCCCTCCCATTTCTTGCTCTCCTCATCCGCTCTATTTATGATTCTGAGGACTTCCTAAAGGCCTCTTGTCCCTCCAACAAAGAGCTCTCACTGCAATGCTTAGAGGCACACTGATGATGAAATAAACTGAGCATAGTAGAGGAAAGTACGTGCATCCCATTTGATGATTCAATTTGAGCTAACTCAGGGGGGTGAGAACGAAATTCTGGGAAAATCTTCTACTGTCCAATAATACCATCTTCCCCTCCCGGCCACTTTCTTCTTCCCCAGAATCTTCATTTCCCCTTCTAAATCCTCATAGATGGTTGCTGTGAAAATAGGATCTAGGCTTCTGCAGGGCCTCAGCTGTTTGATGTTCTCTTGGGCATTTTAGCAATGTTTGGGAGCAAGTTTCTGTCACACTGCTGGAAACATATTTTTGGGAGAGGTGATGGCAAAGGAGAACTCAGGGTAGCAAATGCGGTGAGGGGAGATGAAGCCAAGATTGCACGTGTTCATTTTATACTCATCTTGCTCAGGTTCCAGGTTGTTCTATCCTTATGTGGGAATTCATATTGCATTGAGAGAACAAAATTGCAAAACATTTTAAAACTTTTGGCCCCATCTTTCCTCTCAGTACTTTAGGTAGTGCTTTTTTTTTGTTGTTGTTTTTTTAAATCTGGGATCGAACTCAAGACCTTGAGCTTTCAAGGCAGGCCCTGGAACTACTGAGCCAAATCCCTGGCCCAGGCAGTGCTTTAAAATATTCTTCATATCTCCTTTAATAAATCGTTCAGCCCTTTTCTCCAGCCAGTAGTCAACTAATAGCCAAATCATGGGTGGTCATTCAGACACATTTTAGGTGGATATTTGAATAAGAGTTCATCTGAAACCAAACCAAACTAACCAAACAAAAAGCCTTCAAGACTCTAAGACATAATCTGCTAATTATGGAGTTCCAAGAACTGTGAGTGTGTGAAAGAGTGCAGTGGGCCAAAAAGAGGTGCCTTTGGATATATGCATACTCACAGAACTTCAAGACTGCCTGTAAATAAGACCCACCCTGCCCACAAGAGAGAATGAGGAGGTGAGTCTGAAGGGCTTCATGAAGATCTCCGCCAGAAAGACAAACCACGCACCTCTTTCTAGACTGAGGTGGGTGAGTGGTTTGCGTTCCGTGCAACAAACAGGACGGTGTGGGATAGCATAGGGCTTTCCTGCCCCTCTTATGTCTGATGCCTTGATTCTTCTGTGTTTCTGACTTTGTGGTGTATTTTTCACAATTGCCAAACTTTCTGGAGCGTCTGCGCCCTGGAGCTTGCTTCAGTGGGCGCTTCCTGTGAGCTGCAGCTTGGTCATGCAGTTCTCTGTTGCCCACAGGGAAAGCGCAGACCCCTTGCCAGGCCCTGTGCCTCATGGAGAGTGCTAACTGAGGTCACCGGGCAGCACCAGGACGTCCTCCTAGCATGTTCAGAAGGGCAGCTGTTTCCAGCCCCACTTTCTTGTGATTTAATTAGTCCAGAAGGTCGTGAGAGACTTGAAAATGGAAAACATATTAATAGTTCAGCTTCTTGTTCACTCCTTTACCATTAGGTCAGCCTGTATCTAAAATATTCCAGACAGAGGGACAATTGATCTTATTTTAGGAGACGTTCAGAGATACCACTGAAATAATTAGTTCTTCGAGGCTAAATTTAGCATATCTTTGAATAAGCAACTTGAATGTTTTCATGTTGAGTTACATTTCTTTCTGCCCTTTACTCAAGCATCATCAACATACCAGGACTTTGTCCATTAGCCTGTGAGATAAAGATAGGAGGATAAGTGCCATTAAATGATATGTTTATCTTAGTCTTAAACTGGAAACTAAAGATACGAAATTTAGGATGGAAGATATATATACATTTAAAAATCTTTGAATTCTTTGAAAGATCATAGAAACTACTCCCAGTTGGTCTGTACATTGTAGACAAGTCTTGAATTTCTTACACATTTTATATTTGGCTTCAAAATATAATCTCCTATAATGCAACTCAGGTGAGAACAACCTTCCGTTCAAAGCAAACCCCCACATTGTGCTTCTGGGAAGGTATGATGCCACGTCTGCGTGTTTGACACGTGTTTACTACCTTGATAACTGGGCCTACGCTGGCCTGAAAGTGCCCAGTACAGTTCCTTGCCTCTAACAGGTTCTTGGTAAAGGTCCCTTATGTGAATAAAAAAAAGTATTCATGTAAGTAAGCTACACCTCTCACAAGAAATATCAAAGAAAGAGGGAGATGGATTGAGTATCCTTGTTTACTTATTTAACTTTAACAGACACCAGAGCACAGATCTAACGGGGATCAACAGAAGCACAGAGCTGGGACAATCACTTCTTTGTTGGCGTCTCTTAAAATGACCATTTCCTACTCAGGTGACCTATACCTTATAACAAGTTTAAAGCCCCCTTTCCTATGTTCTGGTTAATTTATAATTTTTCCATTATTATCTAAAGCATATACAGAAAGAAAATCCGGCTTAAATTGTCCAGAAAGTAATTTCTCTCTCTGAAGCAATAAACTATTTTCAGGCTTCCAGCCAGGTTAGCGCCTACACATGTAAACCCTTGAGGCCTGCAGGTCACTAGCAGAAAACCTCGGAAAATTTAATTAAAGAGATTTCCAGGAAAGGGAAAGAAAGAAATTGGTCACCACAACATGAGGGAGTTTTCCTGTCCCACACACAGGTCTTATGTACACGACACAGGGAAGTCTGGAGGCAAGGAGATCTTCCAGAAACCTCCATGCCTTAAACCTCAGGGCTCTTGTGCAGCCATGAGAAGATGCAGCAGGAGACAGGTTTGCCTTTCACCACTCAGCAGCATTTGATTATTTTCCATCCTGTGAGATGCTGACATGGATGTTAGGGGTACAGAAAGAAGCAAGACGAAGTCTTCATCCATGTGGACATCAGCTTTGGGATAGAATATGGACAACGAGGAACCAGTTACCGATCAACACGATGACAACTAGGACAGAAGCCACCCCCGACGCTACAGGAACAGAGAAGAACACATCCTTGCCAAACCCCTGGGAGCTTCCAGAGAAAGCCTCATGGGGTCTTGAAGGTTGAACTTTGCATGAGCATCAGCAAAGGACTCAGGGTTTGGGAGCAATATGAAAAATGGCATGGAGAAACCGGGAGGTGTGCACCATGGGGGCCCCAGGACCGGTCGGTGTGGCTGCAGAATAGGGCAGTGGAGAGAGCGAGGCCAGGAAACAGGGCCAGGACAGGGCCCACATCGTCAACAAGGGGTAAGGGAGAAGCCACATAAAACCCATGGGAGGACGGGTCCAAAAGCCACAAAACACAGCTCAACATTATTCAGAGAGGAGGTGGTACCCCTTTCCTGATTAGACAAAGAGTCCATGAGGTATGTGAAAAATTTACAGGAGATGTGAGAGAATCAGATCAGAAAGAGAAGGCCTTTTCAAATGTGACTAGAAATGCAGGCATCTCACCAACCTTGGGCAGTGGCAAACATCTGGGATATGCTTTCCATGTCTAAGGAGATATCTATCTCTATATCTATAGATATATCTATCTATATCTATCTATCTACAGGACTTTTAACTAAAGAAATCACTTTTATAGGAGACTGGGGAAAATGAAAGAGGAATGCTGGATGCAGTTATAAGTTGCCAATTTCATTACATGTGTAACAGAAATAAGCATTGTAACACTTCAATGGCTACCATTACTTTACTTAGTTTTGTATCACAGAACTATCACCAGATTCAGCTGCATTTAGCTAAGTAATAATGAAATTAATTTGCTAGATTAAGCAGAAAATGGGATGAAAGAAATATCCTGCAAAGAGGATTTTTATCGCGAGACCGCTTCTCACGTCTCACTGCGTGGCGCGGGCTGGCCTGGGACTCCGGAGCTCGAATGGTCTTCCAACTTCTGCCTCCACCACACCGTGCCCAGCTACTTCTGCCCTTGTGCCGGGCTGACAAAGGAACCTGTCATCTACTTCTACTGGAAAGTAATATCCCACTGGTAAATGCAGTATTGGATTTTGAGAGGCATTTTTATATCTAGCACTTAATGAACACCTGTCTTATTTTATACTTCATTTGCATTACTGTAAAACCCTCACAAGTTATTATCTTTCCACACCTAACAGCTAAGAGAACCATCTCTGAATGGAGCCAGTAGAGGCAGAGCTATGGGCGAGCCAGGATGTGAACCCAGCGCTGCAGGTCTGGTGTGCAGCACCAATTATAACCCATGGCAGTTTGTGCTCGTGATATTAAATGTGTGTGAACAAAATAGCTCCAGCCATGTTTCGCACCCAGCTCAGCTGAAAGGCAGGTGGGCAGGGAAGGTCATTAGGAGAGGCGCTCCAGTAATGTGTGCCCCATCCCCTTCAGGTGCCCATCCACTTCCAAAGACTTCGACTTTCCACTCTGTGTGAGGTTTCAGCCCCCACTTGGCCTCCTGTTCTTTCTCCGTGTCCCATGGCCCGGGTGGATGTCAGTGATTACACCTGGCACATCTTCTCAGGGAACCCAAACTTGGCCCCAAATGTCCACCCCAGGCAGCCACAAGCATCCAGGACAGTTAGCAGCTGAACGGAGCACTGTCTTCCCCACCTAGTCTCTTCCTTTGAAGCACCTTGTGAAACAACCCAAGGGCCACGCAACAAGGTGTGAAGGACCACTTGTGTGCTGGGTGCCGAAGGCAGTGCCCTTCCCTGCCAAATCCTCTCCCACTCCGCCGTCCAGGCAGCCAGGGGCTCCCACTGCCCCTCGAGGCCTGTCCACCATCTGGAGTGCTGGTACCCATGGAGGGCAGAGAAACCCACCGGACAGAGGGGCTCAGGGCTGAGTCTCACTGTCTATCCTGCCCAGGAGGGAGGAGAGGCCAGGTGGGCATGCGTGAGCCCCACAAAGCAGACTCCTGCCACAACCTCCCAGGCTCTGGCCTGGGTCTCCAGTGGCCTGTCACAGTAAGAAGCCATTCTAGACCCAGTCCTGGTCACCTCACATGGGCCCTCACTGTGCCATGCTGCCATCGTCACAGGTTAGACATCACCAATCACTACACAGGTGGTCAGCCTTGGATCCTCTTCGTGTAAGGCCAGGCCCTTCCCCAAACGGACAATTTCTAGCAAGGACTTAACATGTTGTCCCTTAAAATTTGACTCCAGAAAGGTTGGTAAACTTACGCATTAGCATTGATCCCTTCCCAGTTCCGAGGAGAGGTTTGCGTATCATCCCTGCGCCCTGGTGCCTGCTTCTCTGTCTGCACCTGTCCAGGTGCACACATCATGGACACCGCGCACCAGTCTAGATGCCTCCCTTCCCAGGCATGCGATCAGTCTGCTCAGGGACGGTGAGATTTCGCCATTCAAACATTGTGTATATACATGATCATTACCTGCGGCATTAGTCACCTGTTTTCATAACAGCTTTACTGAAGAATAACCAAGGTGCTGTACATTTTAAATGTATAACTTGATAGCCTTTTTGCTAAAGATGGGGATTTTTAAAAGCAAAATAAATTGTTGCATTAAAATACATTTTAGAAACTTGTACTTTTCAAATTCCACTTTGTAAAAATGGGTATACTATACATAGATACAATCTTAGTCCTGGTTTGATTGAAATTTAAGTTTTACTTTTAAAAATTAAATGACATTTTGTCGTGACAGTCCATGAATTTTCATGGATGCACAGAGTTGTGTAGCAGCTGCCACGTCAAGGACACAGAATAAAAACGCCCTGCCCCAACTCGTAGGAACCACAGAGACATGATTTTTAAAACTTTAATGTCAGACAAACAAATTATATTGTGCACGATGTTTGGAAACTACTTTCTTTCACCTAACATAACACTTTGGAGATCTAACTACGTCATTGCATGTAGCAGTGGTTTGTTTCTTCGGTGTTGGGTGGTACTTCATGGCACAGGTGTAAGATGACCGATATTTCCTCAACTGGGGTCAGTTTGTCCTGAGGAATTTGGGGAGATCAAGAAGAGAGGGGCTGTGAACATCCACGTGCCTGATTCTAGACAAACGTAGATTTTTATTTCTCTAGAGTAAATATTCAGCAGCAGGAGGGCTGAGTTACATAATAAGTGTACTTTCAACTTTACAAGAGGAAAATTTAATTTTACAAGGCAAATTTATTAATTTGTTTTAGGAATTATTATTCTGGTATCACGTGTAAGACATTTGTTTAATCTGGGGTCACAAAGATTTTCTCTTCTGTTTTCTTTTAAAAGCCCGGTAGTTTTAAGACTTAGAAATATAATCCACTTTAAGTTAACTTTATTTTTTATTTATTTAATTTGGGAGGGTACCAGGGGCAAACAAGCTAACTTTGCTATGAGACTAAGGTTGAAATTGAGGCCTTTGTTGTGAGTTTTTGTTTTGCATTTAGATGTCCAATTTTTTGAACAGTATTCATTGAAAAGACTATTCTTTCTCCCTCAGACTGCTTTGCAACTTTGTTAAAAATCAACTGGTTGTTGGGCCAGGTATTTGGCTCAGTGGTTCCACCGTCTGCCTGGCAAGCCCAAGGTCCCCACTTTAATCCCTGGTACCAAAAAAAACAAAAAAAAGTTCAAGTGGTCATATTTTCAGATCTATTTTTTAATGGATGTTTTTCATTGTTCTACGGGTTTCTTCTTGTCAAAACTACACTGTCTTCGTTGCTACAAGCTCAGAGCAACCTTGAAACGAAGCACTTTACTTCTTTTATAACTTTTTTCTCTCCCAAATTATTGTGACTGTTTTAATTCTATTTTTGCATATATCCTGCAGCATGTATTTGTCAATACAAGGTGCCCACCTAGGATTGAGATAGCAATGAGCATGCCGCTGGGTCTGCAGATCTGCGGAGGAGAATTAATGTTTTCTCTGGGCATTCTGACCCGTGAACAAGATATTCCTTTTTCATTTATTTAGGACTTCTTTAATTTCACTCACTAACTTCTTTAGTTTATAAAATACAGGTCCTGTGCATATTTTATTTGGTTTATTTTAATTTTATTTTCCTCTGTTATATCACTTCTTCATTAATAATCACTTTAATTACAATTTAAAATTTTATATGTCTAGTTTAAAAACAGTGTGTGTGAGTGTGTGTGTGTGTGTGTGTGTGTGTGTGTGTTTGTGAGATCATTTTGTATCCTGTAATATTGGTAATCTTATTTAAACTTCTGGAAGTCTTTTGCTTTTATTTTTATTTTTAGTATTTAAAAAAAATTTTTTTTGGTACCAGGGATGGAACTCAGGTCCTTGCACTTGTGAGGCAGGCCAGCGAACTGCTGAGCTAAATCCCCGGCCCTATTTTTGAAAATACAGACCATCATGATCATATATTCTGGAATAGAAGTAGTTTGGCTGCTTTCTTTCCAATCTGCGTGTATTGCACTTCTCTTTCTTACTTTATTGTGTTGGCTGTGAGCTCCGGTGCAGTGCTGAATGTGAATGGTGAGAACGGATACACTTGCCTTCTTTACAATACTGGAGTTTCGATCTTTCATACTGTGTGATGTTACACAGTTTTTCTTGTAGGCTCCTTTTATTTTGTAGAGGATCCCTCCTCCCCACTTTTCTGAGAAATTTTATCTGAACAATGAATTTTGTTAAATGCCTTTTCTGCATCAATTGATTGATAGTATTTTCCTTCTTTAAACTGTGAAGGCAGTGGAGTACATTGATTTTTAAAAACAATGAATGATCCTAGCATTTTCAGGATAAAATGCCTTGCTTGTATTATATTTTTCTATGTTGCTATTTGATTTGATAATATTTTGTTAAGGATTTTTGTGATCTGTAGTATTCTATTTAAAAAAAACTTACTATCTTCATCTGATTTTTGTACCAGGTTCATTGTCACTTTGTAAATTTTGTGGGGAAAATTTCTCTCCTTTTGTAACTACTGTTTTCGATAAGATTGTGTAAAATCATCATTACTTCCTTAAATATTTAATTGGAAATGCCAGTGCGACCGTCTGGTCCCGGAGATGGGCGTTTTGGCAGGATTACCACAAAATTGATTTCTTTACAGAGAAAGGACTACTCAGGTATTTTCTCAGACTTGATCTTTTTATCTGTGTTGTTAAATTTAGATATATAAAGGGGTTTTTAGTATTCCCTTGCTCTTTTCATTTGTCTACAATATGCATCATTCCAGTATGAAGTTGAATTCTTTTCTGTGCTTATCTTGTTAGATATTCATCCACCTTATTGTTTCTTTCCCCCAAAGAATTCTTCTCATTTTTATTAATAGTCTTTGCTATTTTTTCTGCTTTCAATTTAAGTTGTTTTCTACTCTGATCTTTATTATTTCATTTCTTCTGCTTATTTTAGGTCTCGTTTAACCTCAATTTTCTAGTTCCTAGTTTAAAGTACAAGCTGAAGTCATTCTTTTGACTTTTCTTTTTTTCTTAGTGCTATAAATGACCCCTCCTAAGAAATGTTTTAGTGGAATCTCACAAATATTAGTATGTTGTTTCATTTTCATTCAGTTAAAATATTTCATAATTTCCCTTTATTTTTCTCTTTGAGTCATGCTTTACTTAGCCATGGGTATTTCTTTCCAAATATTTGGGGAATTTTACAGATTTTGTTACTCATTTTAAGTTTAATTCCATTCTAATTAAGAAACTTACTTTGTGTGACTTGGATCTTCTGATACTTATTAAAACTCACTTTTTGGCCCAGAATATGGTCTGTATTGGCAATTGCTACATTTATACTTGAAAGGAGGGGCATCTGCTTTTTGTGTTTTGCATTTGTGGCCCTGGGGGACCAAAGCCAGGGCTTTCACACGAGCTTGGCCCTTGCTGATTCCTGCATTTATCCCCACAGGATGGGATCTCGGGATCTTGCTGTGTTGACCAGGCTGGGATCCAACTTGTGAGTCCTCTGCCTCAGTCTCCAGAGTTTGGGGTACAGGCATGGGCCACCTCATCCAGCAAAAATGTGTACTCCGAGTTCTACACATGTGGATGAAATCAAGTTTGTTGATTGTGGGATCCAAGTTTTCATCTGGTTGCTTTATTGGTGACTGCAGGAAGGGTATTTAAATCTCGGGGGTGTGGACTTTTCTATGTCTTTTGCAGTTTTATTCAGTTATTCCTTCATATATTTGGAAACTCTTTTCAAGTACATCCATGAATAAGATCGCTGTATCCTCTTAATAAGTTGATTTCTGTGTCCTTAAGAAATGGTGTTCTTTAACTTGGTAATATTCCTTGCTGTGAAATCTATTTTCCTGATGTTAATATAACCACTCTGGCTTTCTTTTGATTAATGTTGGCATGTTTTGCCATTTTCTATGTCCTTACCTAAAACTTATTTGTGTCACTTTTTTATTAAAAATATATTTGTAATAGGCAGTATTTGTTTGGGCCATACTCTCTTTATCCAAGCTGACAGTCTTTGCCTTTTGATGGGTATTTAGGTATTTTACATTTAAAATAATTATGCCTAACTTTAAATTTATAATCTTGTTATCTGTGCTATCTGCTCTTAATTACCTTTTCCCTTTGTTTTGTTTCCTTTGCAACTAGAGAAATATTTTTCATAATTCAGTTCAGCTCTTTCGGCCTACCAGCTACAATCATTTGGCTATTTTTGGAGTGCTTTAGGGTTTATGGTATATACATCTTCAACTCATTACAGTCTTTTTTCCTTTTTTTTTTTATAGTCTGTTTTCAAGAGGTACCATGGTAGATCTCATAGATAACTCTTTACCTATGTTATAACTATACAATACACTTATTTTTTGTTTAAAAAGCAGTTCTTGTTCTGGTGACTGCCTTACAAGTGCAAGGCCCCAGTACAAAGAAAAAAAAAAAAAAAGCAGTTCTCTTTCGTAGACATTCAAATAAGAAAAGTCTTTTAAGCTAACCTGTGTAGTTACTGTTTCCAGTGCTCTTCATCATTTGTGGCATTTCCTGTTTCCATCTGGCATAGTTTTTCTTCTACTTGCAGGATTTGCTTTAAGATTTCTTGCAGTGTGAGTCTGCTAATAATCCCTTCAGACTCTCTATGCCTGGAAGAGCTCTTTGTTCATCCACTGCATGGTTACACTGGATCACCCACCTGATGGGCCTGGGACACACCTGGCACAGCCCCTCTAGGTGTCCACTGGGCCATGCAGTGTGACTTTGGGGGCTACATTGGGTCCCTGCCCTTTTCTCCCAGGCTCTTGCCTGCTCTGTGCTTCCCAGACGCCTGCGGGTGAGCAGCTTTCTCCACCAGGAGCTTCCCCCTGGAAGTGTCGTTCTTGGAGCTGGCTGACCAGGACCTCTGGAACCATGAGCCACATAAACAAAGCCTCTTTTATGCTGTTTTGGCTGTTACAGTGACAAAACCCTTATTAATACACCTGCATGTATGAAGGAATTCTGCTGGGGATGGAGTTCTAGATTAATTTTTCCATTGAATTCCTACATGTGATTCCGAGGAGAATTCTGCGACCACAGTTGCCTTTCTTCTTCTGTATGAAACGTGTTATCCTCCCTAGCTACTGCTTTTGGGCAACATGGTTATGATGTGTCTTGGTGTAGTCCCTCATGTTTCTTGTGTTTGTGTTTTTGAACTCAAAATTTAAAAACTTGTGGCTATCATTTCTTCCTACCTTTCCTCCCTCTTACATTTTCCTGTTTGTAGGAGCTCAGTTTCCATGTACCCTGAACCACGTGAAATGTTACAGCTAACTGATACTTTGTCCTTTTAATTTTTAATGCTGGGTCTAATTCCGTGTTTCATTTTGAATCTTTTCATTCGTATATCTTTTAGTTTAATAATGCATTCTTCTGAGATACCTAATTTGTTACAAATCCAATCCAGGGGAGTTATCTTGGGTGTTATAGTTTATATCTTTATAAGTATGTTTTGATTTTTTTCTTTATACCTTTCATGTCTCTGCTCTCTCTACTACTGTTTTTTAGCATTAGAGCCTTAGCCCTGAGCTACATCTGCAGACTTTTAGAGATTTTTTATTTTGAGATATAGTCTTGCTAAGTTGCTAAATTTGCCAGGCTGTGCTTGAACTTATGATCCACCTGCCTCAGTCTTACAGAAATCTATTTCTCTTTTTGAACATGTGAAATGCAATGATAAAATTGCCTAATGCCTTGTGTGCTTATTTTAACCTCAGGGACAATCGTGTTATGGTTTGATTGATAGATTTTTGCTCTTCTTTTACAAACTATAATTTCTTCTTTTCTTTGTATAGCTGCTAATTTTTTATTGGATGCCAGACATGCAAAATTTACTATTTGCATACTGAAAATGTTTGTATTCATATAAGCATTTTAGAGCTTTATTCTGGATTGCATTTAAATTATGTGGAAGCAGTTTGATCTTCCTGGGCCTTGTTTTTAGTATTGCAAGGCAGAACAGGAGTCCACTTACAGGAGGGCTGACTTCCCCAAAACTCTCTGCACAGCCCTAGAAGTTTGAGGCATCCCGTTTTGACTTGTGGAAACAGACATTGTTCCCCATTCTCTGAGCTCTAGATACTTTTCTCTCTAGTCCTTTTGGGGAGTTTTCCTCACAGTGGGTGGTACTGTTTTGCACTCCAATGCTCCCTTGCAGTTTTCATCTGTGAGTGCTGTGCTCCCTCAGCTCTGCTTGGGGAAACCGGCTGGGTGCTGCCCGGTTCCCTCTTCCCTGGCCTGCAGCCTGGAACTGTCTTCAGTGGGTAAACTGGGACAACCTCCGGGCTTATCCAGTCTGTCTGCCCACCTGGTCCCTGAGAAGCGCTGCCTGCATCGCCTGGGATCCCGCATTTTGAAACCACTGCTTCACAGTTTGCCCATTTTGGGTTGTTTTAAGCATAAGGATAAATGCACCTCTGTTGCTCTCTTAATCAGAAGTAGAAGCCCTTATTTCTTTTTTAAAATATTTATAGAAACTGTTTATGTTGACACAGTACGTCAGTAAATTAGTTTTTATGTCAGTATAATCAAGACTTCTTTCATTTTATTGAAAGGTTCTGACTTCATTACATGTAACTCTGGAATCAAGAAAATTCTGTATACTCCAGACGGTAACTGCACCCATCAGCGCATTTTATGTGGCACTGCAGACTTAGTCCCTTTGACACATAAACTTCTCTTGAAGAATTAGAATTTAAAGTTGATGAAGTGACAGAACTGTATAAGAACTCTGGAGAGTTTATTATACTCACTTGAACAATCAACTCACAGAAAATGTCTTTTGTAAAACCATTTTAAAAAATACCAACCGTTCCTCCTATCCTACTGCCCTGGATCAGCTGGAAACACCTTTGCATTTTTTGTCACTCATTGTGATGCTCCAGTAATTTTAATTATACAGTTTTCCAAAAGATTTTGCAGTTTAGATGGTATTATGCCCCCCCTTTGAGTATCTAAGAAATGGCAAGTTTAGCCAGGATATCATACTGTGGCCAATCTTTTATTTTTAAAGCCCTGTTGGAAATGCCATAAACATGTCTTGAATAATTCTGCCATGATGGGAAGCAAGAAAAATGAGACAGGAAGTTGTGCAAAGAAAGAGACTTTATAACCAAGACCTTGAAGCCATAGCAATTCAACAATAAAAGAGAATGAAGAGTTAGGCTCTGGGGTAACTGAAATTTTTTCTTCCATCTTTCCATCACTTACAAAAAGTAAAAACTCAAGCCATGAGTTAATATATTGTACCAGATGTGCAGAGAGGACTCTCCCAACAGAAAACACCTAAAATGCTATAAAAATGTTAAAAAAAATATTTCTTTTGTTTAAATCACAGCTGAGATGTGGTAAAATAATTATTATAGACATGAGATCAGTAGACAGACATGTTTTCACAAAGAGACCATTACCTTGAGAATGTTTATAGGTAAGCAACTGAAGGAATAGATAATTCCACTCCTACATATTATTTAATAGTATAGAACTAGAGAAACTAGTCTTTCATTTTATCTGTGAGGTCAATAAAATCTTTGTGACAAGCCAACCCAAGACTAAAGCCTGCAGACTACACATAGACAATACAGAACCACAGACACACACATACACACACACTGAATTAGCCTCCACATATATACACCTACACAGACACATATGTACACATATATCCAACCTCACTCTAACACAAACACAAATATCATATACTAAATATCAAAAAATGGTACCTCATATGTGGAATCAGAGCTTCCATGAATCTGAGTCATGTTCTTAGGCCAGAAAGCAAGAGATGAATGAAATCATGAAAGTCAGGGTACACTGTGAAAGGGCTTCCATTGGGCTAGAGTGTGGTTAATTAGAGAATTCACAGAATAACTCTACGGGATCCAAACACAAAAAAATACAAAAGTCCACTGAAAATACGGTACAGAAACAAAACCTACGCCACCTCACTAGTCATCACTCGTGGTTGGTAGAACAAAACCTCAATCTCAGTATTGATAAACAGGAAAGCAATGAAGCAGTCAACCTATTTCTACTGTGCTAATTTTCTTCCATGGTACCTAGTAGGCTAATAAAGAAAAGTTCTATGGGAAAGAATTTGGTTAACATTGAAAAAAATTAATTACAGATTTAGAAAATCACCATTTTATAATCCCCACCGAAGTAAGAGGCATGCAATAATGAAGAAGCTGAAGCCATTAGGTGCAGGGAGACTTCACAGGGAGAAATTATCCTGACCCCTCCTGGGTTTGCTGGCGAAGCCTAACATCACTAACTGAGAGATGACCGATGTTTTGTGCCTTTCAATGTAAAGCAGTTAGAAGCATATGGTATCACCCACACAGTATTCTTACATGAAAAAGTGAACCTAAATTCAAGAAAGCTTTTAGAAATGAATTTTATTTATCAGGAAAAGCAGAGACCAGAAAGAGAAATTAAATGACACAATGAAGAAACAATCAGTCAGGGCTGGGGATTTAGCTCAGTTGTTCCACTGCCTTCCTAGAAAGCATAAGGACCCTAGTTCGATCCCTGGTACCAAAAAAAAAAGAAACAATCAGACAAATACAGAATGGACGTTTGTTAGGACAAAGACTCAGTTTCCCTAAAATGTCAGTAATCACAAAGAAAAGGGAGTAGAAGGTAGGAAGCCTGCTTAGAATAAAGGAGGCCTAAGGGATATAAACATACAGATGCAATTTTGCAAGGTATGGATCTCATTTACATAACTATTTGAGTGTAACAAAATAATGTAAAAAAGTAGCTTTGAAACTCCTGAAAATAAGAATATAAAATAAGTATTCACTCATCCTAAGTAATTTCAGTGAATTATTTGGGGTATAACAATGGGATAATCTCTATATGTTGTAAAAGAGCATATCAGCTGACAATGTGTAGTGTAACATTTCTCAGTAAAGTGACACACTGTCTGAGATTTGCTTTTAAATCTCTAACCCTAAAAAGCAAGATGGTGTAGGAGAGAGAGACACATGGAGCAACCCCCACAGATCTGCGATGATAACATCAGGGTATATCCCATTACTACCGCTTTTGGTGTACATTAGACAGTTCTCACAGAAACCCATATAATGTAAGAACATAATGTAATAAAGCTGAACTGACCTAAAATGAAGTCTCCTTTAGCAAATCTACTAATGCAGTTCAGTACTTCAATACAATCCTTACATCTCATTAGTTCTAAGAATTGTCATTTAATAAAATTCAATATTGATCTATAATAAAATACTCAAAGTTAAAAGAATTTTCATTTAACACAATAAAAGTATCTACAAAAACATATATTAAGCATCCAACTGGATATTGAAATATTAAAAACTTTACATTGAAACTTGGGAAGAAAATAAAGGTATGTGACCAGCACTTTATCAACATGTTTGTCCTAATCATGCAATTCTAAGAGAGTAAAAGAAAAAAGACAGAAATTCAAGGAAAAGAAACATCTTCTCATTGTATACATATGTTGAAGGAATCTACTTAAATTGGCTGGCGTGTGTGCAGAGAGTGCTCGGGATCTGTGTGAGGACTCGCTTTACATAAAAATGTTAACTCCACACCACAAACATCTTCCTTTTCTTTCTTTCTTTCTTTTTTTTTTGGTACCGGGGATTGAACTCGGGTCCTTGCGCTTGCGAGGCAGGCGGCGGAACTGCTGAGCTAAATCCCCGGCCCCTCTTCCTTTTGCATTAAGCATTCGTCCACAGCTTAATTTTTCATGGCTGCATAACATGAAAATTGAAGTGTTTTTGGTTAGACTTCCTTTTTATTTTTTTGGTTTTTAGAGACAGCGTCTCACTATGTAGTTGAGACTGACCTAACTCACTATGCACTATGTAGTCCACGCTGGTTTCGAACGCTCAGCGATCCTCCTGATTCAGCCTCCCGAGGGCTGGGATTACAGGCATGCGCCACTACACCTGGCTTGGTTAGACTTTCAATGCCTGGGGCTGTCAGTTTCCTCCTCTCCAAAATAAATTCACGATTACCCAATTGACATCCCTTACAATTCTAACCATCTGTAGTCACAATAAATTGAGAGAGTAAATCTTATATGTGAAATCTAAAGTCATCCATCTTGCAGGAGGTGAGCACCACGGTTCCCAGATGCTGAGGACAGAAGGCTGGCGACAACAGGAGGGGACACTGGGAGAGGTGTCGCGGCCAGTGCCACAGAGAAGAAATAAGTTGCTCAGAAGAAAGAAACTTTGTTCATTGCAGTGAGGTGTAACGCAGTACATATGTGCAAACAGCTAAGAGAACAGAGGGGTTTCAGCGCACACTTTATTTTAAAAATGATAAAAGATTAAGGTGCCAGCTAAATGCCTGGATTTGAAAATTGTACAATTTATAGATGCACTTGAAACATTACATTGTTCCCTATAACATATATGTACAGTTGCGAGTGAACCAAAAGAGTCAATAAAGAAAAAGAGCAATTACCAATACACACCTCATGCACATTACAGTGGACTTGTAAAACTCCTACCCATTTCTGTGTCTGTCCCTCGTATGGGCCATATGTGTGATCCTCTGTTACAGTTTGCTCTCTGAGAGTTTAAGCCTCGTTTGCACCACGACTTCTATGTCCCACCGGGGCAGGGCCCGTGTCCCGTGAATCCTCCTTTCCTCCACTGCCCGGCCAACACCTGCCCCCGCTCCCCGTCCCGCGAAGATGGGAAGACCATGGCTGGCAGTGAGGGCAGCTGTGGTGATGAAAGGGCTGAAAGGTGAAAACGTGAAATTGCAGACAGAGGCGAGGACAGAACCGAGCACGAGTTTGTTTTAGTCCCTGTTTTTATGTTTCCCTGGGCCTCTCTACCTCGCTGAAGGAACTGCAAGTTTTAGAACAGTGGGACAGCAGGTGTCGCCTGCCCCGGGGCCAGCGGAGCTCACAGTGGCCGCACTGCCAGCCTTCTCCAGAGAGAAGGTGTATCGCTGTCTCTCCCATCTTCGCCTTGAAGAAAATGTCCATATACTGTGATAAGCATACTACTTTTTAATGAAAAATACCACGATGCCCTTTGTGAGGACTCAAACGTACCTACGTTATGTAGAGACATATGCTATACATGTAAAATATCAAACACATTCCAGCCTTTTCTGTGCAAAGTGAAATGTTCCTTACATTCGTCCTGTCTTCCCTGGTGGGAGCCCATGCGGTTCTGACTTCCCACAGCCAAGTCGAGTCAACTCTCCCAGTCTCCTGCGTCCCTCCGTCTCTGATGGTCTCGCTTCTCTCTTTCCATTCTCTGCCCAAAGTAATCAGCACAGGGCCGCTTTACCTTCCGACTTCCTGTGAACACCCAGAACCCTGGGATAACACTCCCACTTCCAGCTCCGCATCGATCCTCACTGAATTGTTAGAACTGCTGGGTTTTTAAATGCAGTGGAAGCAGTCGATCCTTTTCCTGTTCAGTCCCCACCTTTATTTAACTCTCTTCTCTCTTCCTTCTTGTTGAAATTCTATCCTCCGGGAATTTCAAAACTGTTTCCCCCCAGTTTTTTATCTACTTCTCTGGCAGCTACCTCTCATTTTTCTTCATGAGTTTTTCATCCTCTGAAGTCATCTTTATTCCTCTCTTCCTCTGGGAGCCCATTGCTCTCCCTGGCATGAGAGCTGGTAAGTTCTATATGTACAACTCAGCCCGGTTCGGTAAGGTCCAGGTAACTATAGTAGTAATAGTAGTCATTACCATTATTATGTTCCCTTTTGCTCTTTGATTTGAACACATGTCCATTCTTCTCCCTGGATTAACATCCACTGCTTGATCATGGAGCAGAATTTTACTCGTCCTTTGCTGTAGCTCAGTGCAATCGAACAATTACCTCATTGTTTAAGTGTTTAAACACGGCTTCACTTGGATGGCAAAATGCCGTAGAGGTAAGTCCTGACTTCCATTCCTACAGTCCCAGCCAGAAGAAATCAACTCAGTGCTTGATACTAAGAGGGAACTCAATAAACACGCCTGGTGGATGAATAAACACATCTCTGCGAGTTGCAAACCGACTCTCCAGGTTAATTCTCAGACTTGATCCTCATGCCCCCTCTGCTGTCTTGGGAATGGAACTAGAGACCCAGCAAGTCCTCTGTGAGGCTCACTTCCTGGGTGGAGAATGTTGGGATTGTGCCATGCGAGGGTGGCAGGAGGCCTGGGGCTCAGGGTGGCTGTGGCCGTGCTGAGTACTGGATCAGCCAGGCTCTCATCCTCCCTAGCTCCCCATGTGAGCAGCCTGGGCTGCTGTGTGCTCCCAGCAGATTCCAGAAGCTTTGGCCGGAATCTCCCCATCTCTGGATGAGCAGCCCTTCTCCCCTTAGAAGCTAATTGCCCTGGGTGTTTCATTATAGGAACATGACACTGACTAATACATTTCCTGAGAAGATGCTACTCTGGTTCCTATCTTACAGATTAGAGAAACAGAACTTTCTCATGAGTGTACATTTATTAAATGGTAGACCACACACTCATACAGAAGTCATTACTCTGTCTCTAGGTTTTAATCACTGTACAGGGGTGAAATGCAATAATCAAGCCACTTGAGTAGAAAACAATGGATGCTAATGTTTGCAACTTTGCTTATTTGAATCAGTTAAAGGTGTCAACTAATAGGAGAAATAGAAGAACAGTTTTCCACTGAAGGCAGAGAAGTTCCCATAATAATGAATCATTATCATTTTCTTTTCACTTTCAAGAGCACATTCCATGAGCAGAGCATTCTTCACCAAAGGAATATGACTTACCTTTCCATCATGTATTTGGAAATGGAAAACCGAGTTACTTTATGGACCTAACCCTTCACGAGTTGGCAAAGAGAAGATGACAGCAGGGGAAATATCTAAGACCTGACTGGCTCACTTTCACCCTACCGTGTCTTGCCAGTTTGATAATGGACATATAACTTGTTCAAGACTTAATATTCCCAGCAAGAGCTAAGTGACCATGATTAAAGGTATTTATAATAAATTACTTGAGTAACTTTCACTGTTTATAACTCGTTAGAGACAGCGGAAACATTTTCCAAAAGTAGTTATTTTTCAAAAAGAAATAGAGCCAAATCAAGCTTTTCAGGGCCATGAAATTGTCAAGCAAGGAAGAATCCCATAAATTACATTAATTGACAAAGTGGTATTTGTTTTCTTTTTTTAAAGGTGTCCTACAGCTAAACATAGCACACTGTTGTATACAACCTTAGTTACTACTAGAACGCTTTTCACACTAGTATTACACTAGTTTCAAAGTAGCTTGGGCCCTATGTAACTTTTTCCCCCATTATTCTATTTTTCCCAGTTTTCGCCATTCTTTTTTCCAAAGGGAAAACCTGCGGGAACAGAGGGCAGCAGGGCTCTTCCCTCACTGGAGAGGCCCTCTCCTCCTGCCTCAGCTGCTGCTGAAGCCCAAGCCGCAGCTCACAGGGTGGTCCAGCAGCGCCAACACTGCAAATGCGATTCCGGGGTTCTGGAAAAGTGCCCTCTCCAGCTGCCATTCCTGTGCGTCCCTATCGTCTCTTCTCCACCTTCTCAGGGACTCCGGGATGTGATGGCATCTTGGGGGCTGCCACCTAAGTAAATACCCAAACACGGAGTATTGTGGAGGTGAGAGGCGGAGCCGAGGTCAGGCTGGGTGCAGGTGATGCGACTGTCAAGTCAGGGGACTCTGTGCCCTCAGGGAAGATTTTCTTTCCTCACCCAAAGTGCAGATGGAGCCCTGCGGCACCCCAGGGAGAAGGCGCAGCTACACAGGCAGAGCCCTCCCCTTAGGGCGCGAGCCAGAGAGCAAACCCGGGTGTCGGGGCTGGAGAGCAGGCCTAGTCTCAAAAGAAAAAGAGGGAGGCTCAGGGAAATGCTAATAGAGCAGCCGCTGACAGAAGAGAGCCAGGAAGAGCGAGGACTAGAGGAGACAGGGCGGCTGTGTGGGAAAGCGGGAGACGGAATAAAGGGTAACAGCTTCCACTGCGGCGGGCCAGGGGCGCCAAACGCCTAAGTGCGCAGCTCCCGATGGCCTCACCTAGGAGTCGAATGGAAATCCCACTGACCAGTTCCACTGGAAAAGTTCTGCTCTTTCCTCCGCTGGGCGTGATGCCAGGGTCCTGACAGGAGAGGCGATGAGAGAGGACAAAACTGATTAAGATACTCAGACTGTTTGCTGAAAGACACCAGGTGGGTTGAGAGAACTGTGGTGAATTCATCATTCGGCCACCGAGAAGGAACGCGAGGTGAACAAGACCCTCCTCAATGGAGAACCGGAGCCGGAAAGCAGCCCTGCCATGACCTTTAAAACTGGGCTTCGTGGGTTCGGTTTGGGGAAGCTAGGGATACTTCAGACATGAAATCTTTGAGCTGTGGGAGAAGGAAGCTTTTTAGATTCAAATATTGGCGATAATTCTACTTCACTGTTTAATCACATGAAAGGAAAAGTATTAAAGAGTTAGTCGTGCCATTTATAGAAGATAAGTTGAGGGTGAAGGAAAAATATAAAATATTTCTGTAAAATGATAACTTTAAAAATCCATAGCTGGGAGTGGCGGCACACCTATTATCTCAGCACTTGGGAGGCTGAGGCGGGAAGATCGGGAGTTTGAGGCCAGCCTGGGCTATATGACAAGTTCAAGACCGGACCACACTACGTAGTAGAACCCATCTACCAAAGTTAAAAAAAAAATACACAAACTCTTCTCAGATCATTGCAATAAAAATTCTACCATGCGATACAAAACATGATTCACACCCGATGTTCCAATGAGAAAGACACAGTGAGAACCTCGCCTCTGTAAAAACGACAGCATTGCTTTATGATAAGCCATAAAATGATGGAACAGAAGCCCATTTACTAGAAATACTTTCATAGCATAATACGTGTTCTTGAATATTTTAGATAAAGAAATAATTTAAAGAGAAATCAAGGACAAGATTGTGCAACTAGGAAAGAGAATGTGTGCCAGGGAGACAGTCCAGAAAGAGGAGAGAACCTGCCCACTGCAGACCTCTGCACCCCACTCACAGCGCCACTAGGACCCCGAGCTCCCCTCTGACCCTCGGGTCCCCACCCAGGCCCGAGCCTTGCTTGGTGGCAGTTTCCGGTGTGAAAGGCTCATACAGCCAGGAGGCTGAGCCCTTCCCTTTGGGAACCAGCCAGCAGCCGGGACAGAGGGGGAGAATGAGGGGAGGGTTACGAGAAAACGGGACCAGCGGGCCATGTGACGCTGAGCTGAGAAGGTGCTCTGCAGTGTGTTATGTCCCCGGGTCTGCTCGGGGCCTGGCCCTTGCTGGTGCTGTCACCTTGGGTAGGTCAGGCAGTGTTCAGAGGCTCGGCTTCTGCTCCCAGAAAAGGGCAAATTACTGAAGTCCAACTCTTGGGGCTTTCGTGAGGATGAAAGGAGAGGACTGAGCTAGCATCCACTCAGTGTCTACTTAATATCGGTAACAGAAGGATTTAAAACTCTTTACACCACAAAGGGGGAAAGTGAAATGGACAGAAGGGTGGCCAGGGGAGGCTGGCGTCTCCCTTCCTCAGAAAATGACAGGGCCACGATAGGGACAGAGACGGTGGGAGAAGCAGAAACAGGTTTCAGAGCTATTCGGACTAAGAATCAACAAATGTTACCGACTAATTAAATGAGAAAGGAGAAGCACAAAGAAAGTTTTGTGCTCTGGGGAGCAGGCATGGAAGAAGAGGGGTGTTATTAGCTGTGAAAATAAAGGAGCCAAGGTAGCTCTGGAGTAAGTTTGAATTCACACTAAGGGGCACCCTGGGCAGTTTCACGGGGGCCTGAGGGGAGTCAGGGTTTTGAGATGTGGCACAGAATGTGTACAAACGTGAAAGGCCAAACGTCCACATATGAACAGAGAGCTCTGAACAACAATGCTCTCCCACGTAGCCACCTGGCAGGGTAAGAAACCCTGCATGACACGGGCACAGTTCATACTTGCCTGCACCGGAAAGTCCAGCCATGCATCCTGTGCACCCCCGTGGCCCACAAGGTGACAGCAGGTCCCACACCCCCAGAGAAGGGCTGCTGGGCCCAGGCACAGATTCCTTCCATGACCGCATTCTTTCACGGTGACGCACTTGAGGTAATCCATCAACATGACATTTGCTAATATTCTGATGAAAACAGCCCACAATGGCGGGACGCTGTGAGGAATGGTCCTCAGGAGGTCCTGTCTTTCCACGTGCAGCCTCTATCCTTAGCTAGGCCAGCAGACCCCCGCAGTGGTCCTTGTTTCTTGTGTTTCCCTGCTGTCCATATTCAGATCTTGGGGGGCAGCAGCGTCCTCTTCAGACCGTGTGACACAGACCCCAGGTCCTCAGGCTCCACCACAGGTGACTCCTCAGCCTTGCAATGAAGCCAAGAGCAGCCACCTCTGGACTAGCAAGGGGTTCTCGGGGACACAGGGAGCCAAAGGCTGCTCACAAAGGACCTCAGAAGACAGCACAGGATCTATGGGATTAACAGAGATTCTGAGGATCCGGCAGCCCTGCCACAGAGGAAAAGTGTGGTATGGAACACAGAAGCCTAAGTCAGTCGGAACCAGAGGAAGATGAAACACCTTTGAAAAAGCTAGTGAGGTTTAAGCTCCGGATTCCTCAATTCTCTATGTTTGCACCACCCCAGGCTCTCCTGTGGCCCCAGCAATGTATTCATAGAGCATAAATTCTGTTTAAAAAAGCATTTATTTATTTTTATTCTTTTTTTTTTCTTTTTTGGTGCCAGGGATAGAACTTAGGACCTTGTGCTTGCACCACTGAGCTAAATCCCCAGCCCCAAAGCACATATTTATTAAAGAAACAAAATCTTTGAATCACTGCTAGTTATGTCTGCCACCTCCCTCCACTTCCGTTTTCCCTCTCTTCTGTTTTGTCTCTGTGCAGTATTCACTGCAGAGATCAGGAGCTAAGAGAGGGTTGGAATTGGGGAAGATTTAGTTTGGACTTGGTGAAGTGATTTTACACTGTTTGTGACTATGTCAGGGCATTGCTCAGTTACTCCTAGCCATTCTTGGTTTCTAACGCTGCTCCACATGGCCCCCGTCTAGATGTGCATGTCACGTACCTGTGGGGGCCCAGACCCTCTGAGGGACAGGCTGGTGTGAGGGGCACTGAGTGGAAAGAAGGTTTGGAATGCACAGTGCCAGAAGCTAGTCTGGAAAATTCTTCCATTCGTTAGACATACAAAATTCGAGCTGAGAATTTGATTTTTACTGACACCAAGTCAGAATGGAAATCCACTGCTGTTAGAAACATATTCTGTATACAGTTACAGATGCATCATACCTTTTTCATGGTATGTACCAAATGGATCTGCTGAATTTGTGTGTGTGCGAGGCCCAGACCTATAGTGGTACTACAAACCGAAAGGGCGTGTTATAAAAGAACTTGACAGAGACTTTCTAAATTTGCCAATAATCCGAAAACTTGCACAATTTTACCCACACTGAGTTAAAAGAAAATGAAGTTAACAGAAACTTTAAAAATACTAATAAATTTTTTTTTGATTAACAATACTGGGGGAGAGATTATATTTCTAAGCTTGCTATAAAAGTAATTTTTCCAAGTTGTTGAAATATGACAAGGTGATCAAAGAATATATGAATCATATATTTAGGAACAAGTCTTAAAAAGGTAGGCCAATAATTAATGAAAGCATTATTTTTGTTCCACAACTTGAAAGCTCTGGAAGGAAGGACATGCTAGGGCTAAATTTAAGCACAAGGACATAGCAGAGGACACTGCCTTGATCACTAGCAGTTACCAATCACATTTTAGGGCCTGGGTTTTAGCTCAGTGGTTCGCTGCCTGCCTCCTGGCAAGTTCAAGGTCTGGAGTTTGATTCCCAGTACCAAAAAAAAAAAAAATCACATTTTACTTCAAAGTAGAGCATTCTTATCAACTGCCACCATGTGCAATGTTAGGCTGCATCTAATTATTGCTTAAGGTTGTAATTGGCCCTGTTCTGCATAAACAGAGGACATTTCCCCAGCAACCAAGGCTGCCTTAGGTTGGCTTGGTTTCTCCACATGGAGCAGGCCAGCTCTCACAGCTATGGATCCTTCAGATTACCTTTTTATGTTTTCCTATAAACTTTAATATATTCTTTGTGAAAACTTTGACATAGACTAAGAGCATAATACACCAACTGATACAAATGGATAGAGCTTGAGAAATCTGTAATCCCTGTTTTTAAGCTTATGCATTGTCTCAGAGCAAAGCAAAGTCCCTTCTGCTTTCTTTCTCTCTTGCCCTGAAGGTCTGTACAAGCCCGGCAGCCTGAAGGTACCAGACCCAACATCAAGAACTCCAAGAAAGAGGTGCATCTTGCATGCAGGTAGCACTGCATGAATGTATGTTGAGCTGAATTCGCCTGCCTGCTGCTTCTCTTGCCTGCTGTCTTCAGAGTGTAGCCCCAAGGCAGACATCATTCTGTATCACACCATTTGCTTTATCACTAGGCAGCACTGACAATGGGCACTCCTGAGTATCTGCTGGATGGATAAATAAACTTTGCACTGATAAAGGGGACTTGGCTTCTTTATTCTTATTGTATTCAGATTAGATTTCTCTCCTGCCTGAAGTGTTTCAGCGGTTTTCCATTGACAGGACTCACTATACCCCACCAGATCTGACTCACATCACGCTCTAATCACCGTTAAAGGAGCTAAAATGAGAAATGAAGAGCTCTGTGAGTTTGTCAGCCTGTGCAAAGTAAGAAGTTTCATGTAAAAGTCATGATTTCATGGTAAAAATGGCTTTGAAAAGCTAGACAGGTCTCTTACAGCAGGGCCTCTCAAGCATTTCATAGTCAAATGTGTTACGATATTAAAAGAGCAGGACTAGAATGTACAAAAGTTTCCAAATTTGATTCATATCAATAACTCGACTAATTATTTAGAGAGGAAAATCTCCAATAGGTAGCATACGATGAACACAATTTTTGGGTCATTCTTAGTATGAAGGAAAACGTTTTGTTATTTTAAGTTGATCTGATGGATGCTCCTATTTTACCACATTGACAACTTTTTCTGCCACCACAGTGGACATCGGGGTCAGTGGCAGAGTAATTTCACCACACAATCATGTGAAGTTTGGGTGCTCACCGAGTCCACCTCTCCATGCAAATGGGAAGTCTGAGTCTCCTTCATGTGAGAAATGGAGTAAGATGATCGTCTATCGTGGATCTGATGGAGAGCTTGTTCAAAACCAATACTGCAAGGCCAGCTGTTCAGTGGAATGTGTTCTCAGTATTGTTCTGCATCTGCAGTTGCATCTTGCCGGATGCTGCCTGCACTGGGCAATGCTACACTGCCCCAGGGGCCTTTACAATGAACACACCTCGTTAGAGCACCAGCCTCTAACACATCCCACTCTCCTGGGGCTGTGAGAAAGCACTGTATTGAGTCCAGAGAGGTCCCCCCATGACAAATGGCCTCATGACATCTGGAAATCCAGTTTGGAGCAGGACAATGAGGTCTTTACACACTCAGCCAAACCTATCAAAAGCTAAGGAAATGTAGGCAAACAATAACCTACATATAATTTAAATCAGTAACTTAATTAATTTGAAATACATGCTTTTTCTTTACGTAGTTCCACATCTAAATTTAAAATATAGCTAGCAATCACTTCTATAAACGCAGACAGAAATCTGTATTTATATTGGGTGTTGGTTCAAATCATTAGAAGATAATTTCTTTTCCTTCCTGTACCAGTGCCAGCATTGAGAAATGCAAGTTTTCATGGTTTTTACATGGTGGTTTTCTGTGTGTGTTCCCTCTGCTCATGAAGTAAGGGCTCTGCCCCATTAAGAGACTCCTCACTTTGAGTTTCTGTTTGGAGTACACACAAAGTAAGGGTTCTCTCTTCATCGAGCCTCAGTGGCACTATGAGCTCAAGAAATATGGCGTTTATGAAGTTCAGGGAATTTACTCCTTTCTCCTCCTGGAAAGAGATGTACTAAAAGACAGGATTTCTTTCTGGGTGCCAATGTCACACTGGAAAGGAAACACGGGACCTTCATCTCAGACCGGGTTCAAAGCTTCCTGGACTACTGGAAATCATTTCAAGACCCTCCTGTGAGCAAGGGTAACTGAGTAGGCAAGGGGAAGAGGTAGAAATTGGATAAGAAATTTAAATACATCTAAACTCAGTGATAATGTCTAATTTATGTGCAGAAAAGTAACAACTCGTTCACAAGTCTGCTATGAAAGGCACGGTTCAGAGACTAAACATTATCATCAGGGTTTCTGCTAGGAAGTAAGAGGACCTGATCTGTATTAAGGTATGAATGGGCATTGAGCACATATATGGAATCGAAATGTACATTTTAGAGCCTTCGTTCAGGGATACGCTGAGTTCTGATGCTCATAATTTAGAAGTGATAAAGTACCTATGCAGGGGTGTTTGAAAGATGTGTGTTTTAACCCTTGACAATGACATCGTCATGGCAAAGCAAGGGCATATTTTTATGAGAATATACAGTTGTTTAGCAGATGAAGAACTTAGCACAAGGGACATAGGCTTCAACTGTTAAGGACAAACTTCCAGTGAACTAAATCAGAATGTAACTTTGATCGGATTAGTCTGGGAGAAGCATCCAGACATACTGGGACTCAGTCTACTTCCCCGGGGCCCTAGGTTTGATTCCTAGCACCACTACCTGTCACCACCACCACCACAAGTCCAAAAGAGAAAGAGAAAAAAAAAAAGCCCCAAAGGAATGCTTTGGCAGCCCCTGACCACTGCCACGCTCAGCCGGCTCCGCAACCAAGGGCTTGGGCTGTCCTGGCACCCAAGAGTCCTGAGCACGGGCAGAGACGCGAGTGGGCCCCTCCTTGAGTCTACAGAGTGTGCACATGGCTGCCTAAGTCCTCCTCAGAAGCAAGAAGACCCAATCTCAAGAACCCCTAGCTCAGTAGTCTAATTCAAATGCTGACCAGCACTAGAGGTTTCCCTGGAGAGAAAGGCGGCCCAAGGGAGGGAGCAGGCCCTTCAGGATCACTGGACAGCAGGGGCAGCAGGGCGGACTCTTGCACTTCCTCTCTGATGTTCACAGCACCTATGGAGCCGACGCACTTGGACATTTTAGTTTAGCCTGCAGCACAGCACTGATCAGCAGGCATCCGTCACAGACTTGAAGAAACTAAAATGTGCCGCATGCACCGGGTTGACCTGAGCCTGGAGACACCTGTGCTCCCATCTCTGTTCGGCAGACACACGGACTCAGAGCTCTGTCCACTTGCACAGGTCTGGGTCAGTCCAGTTCGGGATGTACTTTGGTGTGGGGTGGTTCCAGAAGCTGCGGACTGATCCACAGGGATTCTCTTACTATTCATTCATTTAACTTTTGGCAAATAGATGCATTGCCAGAAAATGGGTCTGTTCCCATTTTGTTACTTAAAAGTATACATTCTAGGGCATTGGATGATCTTATTCCTCATGGATGAGTTTTCTGAGGAAAGTACAAGAACTTAATTCTACGCTGAATGTTCTTTATTGCAGGTCCAGATCTTGCCTACCAGCAACCAATACCCCTGTCTTTGTTTATTGATCTGTAGTGGAAAAAACAAAATTTAAAGCCACTACTGGTTGAACACATGCCTCATTCTTTCATTCTTTTTTTTTTGGTACCGGGGATTGAACTCGGGTCCCCGTGTTTGCAAGGCAGGCCACTGAACCGCTGAGCTAAATTCCTGGCCCTACATGCCTTGTTCTTTACAAACCCAAATAAAATCAGTCTGGCTTCCTGTGAGTAGAGTTTTGAAATGCAGTTTACAAATCTTCATGCTGCCTTTCCATGACATAATGCAGGAATACTCACACACCTGGAAACAGCTTAAGGACAAGGCAGGAGTAAAGTGGGAGTAGGGGGAAACTCTGACAGATCTCTCCTGGAAAATGCACTATTTACAAAGCTTGGACATCAAACTCCAGAGTAACAGACAAACAAACAGAATTACTCAAAACCAAGGTTTCAAGAGTCTCTGGAGCTACCCTCTGTCATAAGAGCTGCCTCTAACACTTTATGTAACAGCTGAAAACAACAGCTGTAGATCCATGACCTTTCAGATTGTAGACATTTTTTCCCTGCAACCTTATATATAATTTAATTTAGCAGAAAGTTTTCTCCTGGAAAAAAAAAAGCTGATTAAGTGTTCCACTTAATAATGTAACTCAAAGAATGATTTCTTTTGCTTCAGACCTGCTGTTTTCATGCTGTTGTTTGGAATGGTAACTATTTTCTGAGTTGTGTACTTTTATGATGCCTAGAATCTTGACATAAAAAATGAACCATTAAATTGCTGTTGAATTTCTAATCTACTTTCTTTTATCTACACTCGACATTATTTTAGCCTGTTGTCTTTGAACTGGGGATGCTAAAATGGACATTACAATATCTTGTACAATTCCACCATCTTCCTTTTTTGAGGTTGCTGTAATTTTAACATGTAGCCTACAATGGCAGTCCCAGATGCAGGGCGAATAAAAGAAGTTTCAGAAACAGTAAATAACTGCATGTGTAAATAAGGACCAAACTATATAAGGAATATTGGGAAATGGGAAGAAAATGTTCAAATGAGAAGGAAGTGGGGAGGGGGAAAGGAAGGAAGGGACAAGGAGAAGAGGGAGGAGAAGGGAGAAATGGAAACAAAGCTTTTGTAAATAGGGAGGGGAAGAAGGGTTGAATGGAAGAGATGGGAAAGGGAAAAAAAGCAAGATACATCACGCACACCTGGTGTAAACACCCAGTGATGAGTACGACCACGATGTGTATCTAAAACGTACCAATGAGAAGGAGAAAACAACACCGAGAACAAAATAAGGGACATGAACTGGGAAAATGGTTGTCAGAATACAAGAAAGATAAAAGAAAGTGAAAGAAGTATTCTGCATGGCAAAGTGTAGGGCGAAGCCACAGTGTTTGTTTGAGATTAGCCCTGAGGGTTATTCTTTGCAGGGTAAGTTGTGGGCCACAGAAGGTTTGTTATCCAGTACAGGTTCTTTTTCCTAGTGCCATGAAGCTGGGCTAGTCAGGCCACTATTAAGTAGAAGAGCAGCTGCCAATAACATTACACAGTTTAAATGTTTTTATACACATTATACTATCTTGATCCTTTAACAACATTGTAATTATTAATTTTATTTGTAATGAGTAAAGAAACAAAGACTCAGAGAACTTAAGCCAAGAAATAATCAGTCTAAAATTTGAAATCATTTGAGTCTTTGGCCACTGTCTTTTCTGCTGAATCACATTCCCTTTCTAATTAAAAAGTCTTTTAGAAACTAAAGAAAACTGATTTTTAAAGAAAAAATGTATACTCCCAAACACTGATTTTTGGAAGAAGCATAAATATTAAGTATGATAATAATTTCTGTGCCAATAAATATAATGGCAAGAAAAGTCCATATTTTAATTTTTTTATCTGACTTTTTAGTATAGTTTTGTTGCAAGAAATTCTTCATCATTCTCTATCCAAGGATGACTTTTTCCCCCTGGAAACTTCAGTAAAATCTTTTTAATAGATTTGGGTAGTTATTAAAATATTTCTAAGAAAATATTTTCACTTTTTCTGAAGGAAAATAGAGCTGGAGTTTTAAGCTTCTTTCCTGAAGAGATTGTGCTCTTCTCTAAGAACCATCAAGCCAAAATTCCTAGGAAAACTGGAATGATGAAAGTTTTCTGAGATCAGTCCCAGCGTGCATACAATAAGTGCTTTATATTTGCCTTCTGAGTTTCCTCAGTTAGATTTCATTACTGTAACAGCAATATTTTGAAAAATATAAAGAAAAATTTTAAAACAAGAAACATTAGACTCTGTTATTCAAGTAAGTATAAATAAAATGTGAACAATGAATCATGAAAAACAATGAAAATCACATCCAGGATATCTATCCCAAAAAGTGACTGCCTACAGTGTAACGTCTGGCCTTATAACTGTCAATAATTCTAATTAAAGAATTCTAAAGTGCACACAGTTTTACAAAGTTTAGTAAACTGTCTTAAGAAAGGATATAATTCCCTCTAAAAGTTGCTCTAGTAATTTTGATAAAATATTATATTGAAATAGTTTTAAAACCTGAAAAAGTAAAGCAGATTTGAAAATAATCAGAGTTTTGACAGGAAGAAGGCAGAAAAGGACAGAAGCCCAGGCCGTGGCTGGAGTCACACGAGGCCCTCACCCCAGGCGCCCGCATGGTTCTGAGGCTCCAGACGCCAGTGGTGCGAAGCCCCGGAGACCCAAACAGCCCAAGACGGCCAGGAAGGAGGCCTGGTGCGGGCTGTTCATCTCACAGCCAAAGCAATCATTTTCATTAGGCGACCCCGAGGTCCAGCCTAGAGTTACCGCCATAAACAAATTAACACCTCTGGCGTCCCGGCGCACTGTTATTGAGCCCTGTTTATCTTGGAGCCCCTCGGACATGCTTCCTCACCCCAGCCAAGCCCATGCTCCGCGGTCCTTATGGTGTCTGCACACAGAGCAGCGCTCATCCATCGCCCTGGGCCTGGCTTTCCTGCTGCTGCGCAGGGCAGGAGTCTGAGGCGATCCGGAGGGGTTTGTCAGGAGGAGGGTGTGCAGGGCAGCTCACTGCCAGCACCGAGTAGGAGTAAGGGATCTGACCCCCCCTGCGGGCAGCGCCTGAGCAACAGCAGGAAGGAGCGTGGTGTGCCCGAAGCAGAGTCCAGCAAATTCAGACAGTTTGGAACTCCGAGCTGTGGTCTGCGTGCCTGTCCTTGAGTTTGAGCTTACCAGGCCCTACATCTCAGTGCTTCTTGAGAAATGAGAGGAAAAACTACTTCCGTGTCTCTGGACCCAAAATGATAGCCTTCCCTGAGCAAAGAATAAATTTTAATCCTATGGACACTGCAGACCCCATGGCACCGTCTTCCTAATGCCCTCCCTGTGCAGGGGCTGCTAGGCTGTCCACAGACACTTTGCAAACACTGGCGCAACCATTCGAATTTCCAACTTGGTCATCCCCTTATTTATGATTTATTGTATCCTACAGCACATATTTATATATTTTTTAAAAAGTCATTTCTGGAACAATGAAAGCTAATGCTGAACCTGTACACTCAGGGCTATCACTGTGGAAAGGACATTATGCCCTGTGGGGTGTCTTCAGCTTTCAGCTGTACAGCTTTTATATATACATTTACACTCAAATCATTTAATATAAGATTATAATGTCAATTATTTTCTCTTTTGCCATTTACTTTTAGTCTAATAATAATATGAGGGCTATCTATATATATAAGGTACTTGCAAAAAATTAACTCCTGTGTTTATAAATTAGTATACTGATGAGAAAAAGGGGCAACTTGAAATCTTTCTTTCTGTCTGTGGCCTTACTAAGTTTTACTTCTACACATTGCATAGGAACTCTCTGTCCTTAAGATCTAGGACACAGGCTGAACCATGAGAAAGTATGGAGTTTGACGGAACCGCAGTGCAACTGGCCCAGTGGAGTGACGTCAAGAACGCCAATGCAGGAGGAGGAGAGTGGCGAGCAGCTCCCTGCCGCTCTGCACTTGCCCAGTTGAGTGTACTTGATGTTCAGGATCCAGTCTGTCTTTGGTGAGGATTGAAAATGCGTTATGTACACAGATTGGCTTGTACCCTCTGCAAGATACAGAGAAAGAAGTTCTCAGAGCGATTTATATAGTCAATATATAAACCCGACAAGCTTTTGTACCTTATAATTAAGCAAAAATTCCGTTCACCATTTTTTCCAGAAGAAGTAGAAGTGGGGATTGAAATATAGAGAGCAAAGCCTTTGTATCATTTGAGAAAGGGTAGACATAGTGATTAACTTCAAATTTATTAAAGCCAAATAAAGTTGTTAAAATATTTTTCCAGGTTTATTTATTTTTTTTCCGAGACGGGGTCTCACCATGTAGTCCAGGCTGGCCCTGAGCTCACTGTGTGGCCCAGACTCATAGGCTGGCCTCAAACTTGCAGTGGCCTTCTTGCTTCCAAAGTGCTGGGGTTATAGCCCAGCTGAAATGGTTAAAATTTAATATTAGATAAGAAAATATAAGGGCATATTTAACTTCCAAGCTAGTAGAGAGGGGGGAAAAAGAGAATAATGAAAATACAGAAAGAAAAAAAAAAGTCCTAGAAAGGAAGAAAGCAAAAATAAAAATCAATAAAGAAGTCCATTATATATAAAGCAAAAATTAAGAATGTAAAAATAGCTAAAACTAAATAACACAAATAATCAGACTCACTTTATTTACTAACTAGACTAAATGTATCTGTTAATTAGAGATTGTCAGGTTAGACACAAATAACAGAACACAGATATGTGTTTATTAGAAAGGTTTATAACTCTGGGACGTGGAGGGTTGGAATGCAACGTGGAGGTTGGTGAAGAACTGAACAGCTCACAATACCGTTCAAGATGCAAGGCCCGGTTATGTTAGATGTAAATAGTAGGCACAAGGGAGAAAATGACATATGGAAAGAGGTACAAATTCCTTACCAGAAGGGTACAGCAATTTGGAATGTTTATGCACTAATACTACATCTTCAACACACAAGGGCAAAATCAAAATCACAAAAGGGAGAATTTTAAAGGAAAAGCAAATAAAAGATTAGAACAGAGAAAATATGAACAATCAGTTCACATTCCAGTGCTCAACTTTGAGATTCTAAACAGACTCTTCCAGGATGCACCCAAGAGGGACCTTGAAATAGAACTCGAAGTTCTAAGGAATCAGTAGCACATAGATGATGCTCTTCACCATACTGCAACAAATCCAAACTTAAGGATAGGAGGACTAAACAACAGAGATGAGAATTTAAAATCTTGATTTGCAGTGAATGTAACCAGCAAAATACTGGAAACAACCCAAATGTCGATTATCATGTAAGGATTGCTAAATCGTTTATGTATAGTCACACTTTAGAATAGTACACTGTAATGGAATAAAATAGACCAGATATACACATCAACATGGGCATATCAGTAAGCTTTTCAATTGCAGGGTACAATACCTGACACACAGCACTTAAAGCAGAGATTTAATTTAGGTCTCAGTTTGGGAGGATTCAGTCCATGGTCATCTGGCTCCAAGGCAGAAGCTTCATGGTAGAGGGGCCTGGCAGAGCAAAGCTGCTCACTTCCAGGCAGCTGGGGAGCAGAGGAGAGCACCCTACAGTCAGGTGCACGGAGTAGATACAGAACCCGGGGCCACAACTGCGTGACCCACCCGCATACACCTGGGGTGTGCACCTCTAGTCCGCTAGATACTTACTAATTCAGTAGAGCGGACACCTCAGAATTAATGGGTTCATGGTCACGATGGGTCCATCTCAAAAGTATAATTTTAACAGAAAATTCAAGTTGTGCAATGTTATTATGAACAAAATAAAAAATTTAAAGGTACTAATGCCATATATGGTCTATAAAGGCATACAAATTTTGTAATATTTCAAAATATGTACAAGAGTTATGAATACCCCCTCCAGGGACACAGTTCATCTGGTGAGAAGGGAGGGGATGAAATACAGTAAGGCTGCATAGAAGGTTCCCATGTGTTATTACATATCTTCTACAAATGTATTTTCATCAAATACAGTGGGGTATTAAGAATGGAGGAACTCAGCCATGGTTACAGGTCATTATATTTATTTACATTATGTATTCTGTCTATATTTTTAGGCTTCATATATTTCAAAATAAAGTATTTTTATGTTTCTGTTTAATCTTACAGTTTTTCTTCAATATATTAAATTCTGTATATTAAATATGTGCTCTATATAAATATTTAAAAGTGGGTTCCTTGTGTGTGTGTGTGTGTGTGTGTGTGTGTGTGTGTATGAAATTATTTCTTCACCTATCAGTACATCCTGGTTATCCCTTCCATGTCATATGTATATTCTTCTACCAGAGCATTTATAAGACCTTTGCTATATACTGACACATTGTCTTCTTGGAAACTATCCAATTTTTGCCCAGAGAAGCTTAGAAAATTTGGGAAACTGTGCAGTAGACAGAAGATGACTACTAAAGAACATTATTTTAAAGAACTTCAGTTCATAACATTTAGCAGAAAGTGAGCGAGATTACTGAGAAAAAAATTCAAAATGGAAAAAAGAATCTGGTGGGGCCTGTGCAATGGGTGCTAAGTATTAAGAAGGGCAATAAAAAGGCCAAACAATAACCACATGCAGAACACACTATCATTCAAAGCAAAACCATCAGCTTTGCAAAGTGGAGTGATTCAGCCAGATTATGTATAGTTCCAGAAGGCATAAAAGCAACTTCAGATACAGCTGGGCAAAATGATGGAAAGTACCAGGTAAGCTTTACAGTGCATTCAGCATGAAAAGGGGGGGGGCTCTTATTAAGTAAGTAACCTTTCAAGACTCTTGGAAGGAAATAAAACATTTTAAATTGTCATAAAGACATCTGGTAGCAGATGTGCTGGGAGGGACTCTGCTATCGTGGTGCAGAGAAATGATTCTTGCCCTAGTGTCCCAGGACCTTGAATGTGACACAGCCCCGGTGTCTCACCACCAGCAGTAATGAGCAAGTCAGAGGGCCACAAGGCTAACACATTAGCTCCAAGGCTCAAGGCTCAGAAACGTGTCATTTTGGTGCCTTTGTCTCAAAATGATAGAACTAGATCACTTTCTATGAACCGACAGCATATTTCCAACTTTTTAAATAACATTTTCAGCTCATTTATCAACTGTGTCACAAAAGGAATCCTAAAAAAAGAATACTGCTATAAGAGAGAAAAAGACGAGCCTGAGCTAAAAAAAATATTCTCCTGATTTAAAAAAGTAGTTAATAACAGCTATTCTGTGTTAATGGTTTTTGGACACACATTCCTTATACATTCTTTGACTTCCCTGGCATTTATACGCTGCCGTGAGATTCCTGTCATTTTAGCCTGGAGTAGAGAGGATGCAGGTAGGGGAACCCATGCGAGAAGTAAGAATGAATAACTAACATTCTCATACCACTTAAAACAGCTTCTGCCACTGGCTGCCCATAACTCCCTGCCTGCACCGTGTGCAGCCAGTTTGGGACCATAAATGTGACAGGCAGAAAGTGAAACGTTAGCCAAACACTACTGCACTGGGGAAAACCACAATTCGTCATGCATCAAGGATGAAAAATGAATTTGTTCTTTTTAAGAAGAGGGAAAATTTAAAGGTGGATAACTATTCTTCACATAGTTGAAGTAGACACTTAATATTCATTGTAATATTAACATGAAAAGCTTTTGGAACTCGTATATGGGAAAGGTACTGCTAAATTCTCAAATTATTCTACATCATTACACTTTCCTCAAAGTCAAGACAAATAAATATACAATATGCTTTATTAAAAATTCACTATTATGAATGTATTATTCAAAGTAATTTCAAGGAGCAATGTAAAAGACAAAGTCATTTAATCTCATTAAAAATTTCCATGCAGGATGTCACTGATTTTAGCCTAGGATGAGGCACAGCATCCCTACCTTAACTGATGTCTGGGAATTGGCAACACCGGGTCTTGGAGGCTAACGTGGGACCCTGGGGAGATGAGAAAACCAGAGGGCAGGGAAATCAAGGTCCATCAAGGTCAATGCTGAGGAAGGCCTAGGTGGAACAGGTGGTGGGCCACATTTCTATGTTATTAAAGCAAGGAATGGCCTAGATTCTGCAGTGGAGCATCATGTAAAGGTCCCTGCCCATTCAAATTTTGCCGGAAGCCTGTTCCCAGTTGACTGGGTGCACGAGGAAGGCAGGAAGAGCCCGTGTCTATGGGAGGAGCTTCGGTGTCTTCGGTTCTACAGCAGCTCAAGGGATGTTCCTTAGGAATGGGGAAGAGAATGTTTGTGAGATGAAGCCCAAAGTGCAGATTCAGAAGCTTCACACAGAGGCGGCTCTCTGGAAGACGTCTACAAGGCACCCAGGAAGAACTGGGAGGTGAAAGACAAGGACAGTGTTGTGTGACTCAGGATCCAGAGCCCAGCTCAAGGGCAGTGAAGTGACTGAGAGCGACGCACGGAGCAGAAATGTGGAGGGAAGGGAGCCCTGGGAACCCCAGTCTGGGTGTGAGCAGAAACAGCACAGACACAAGCACCGCTCATAGTGATGGTGAGATGCACATCGGTTATAGGGACAAAGGCGTTAACACACCCTGGGCCTGCCTTTTACGGTTTCAGACTTTCAGAATTTCAAGGCTTTAATAATGTACTCAGGAAACAAAGTCTTCATTCCCGGCCAGTGCTGGAGAACCCGTTAGAGCTTTCAACGATGCAAACAGTCTGCTGCGATGCGTGCCATCACTGGTCTAGGACCTTTCCGCAGTTAAAAGCAATACGTACTGTTACCTGCCTTAAGTGTCAAGGAAAGGCAGTGGATATAAGAAAATGAAGGAAACAGCAATGTTTTTAATATTTCAAAACACTCCGCTACTGTAACCTAAGTTTTTAAACTTAATATTCCTCGACCCCCCCAAAACTCTACATAATTAAGGATTAGCAGATTAGGAAAGTTAATCTCAAGTAACTTCCCCAAAGACAGTACTGTATGTGCCTCATTTGAAGAAATGGCTAAGGACAGGACTCACGCCGTATTCCACCCTCACCCTCAGCTATGTCCTCTCGCCCAGCGCTGTCTCCCTGCATTGCTATTACACCGCTCCCCTGCTCCTCCTGTGTACTTGCCACCCTTCGGTTTGGCATGGGCCAGCCCTTCGGAAATCTTTCCCATCCGGCGGACAGAGCTGTGTTATAAGGACGGCATTTTAGCACGACTTAGAACTTCGGCATGGCAGACAACGTCAAGGAAACCGCAAGAAGCATGTTGTGCTGCTGTTCACAAAACCGGCCTCAAAAACGTACTCTGGACAATCCCAAAGCCCGGGTCCCTTCCTGCCATTAACATATCGCTACACAGGCTCTAGAGTTTCTGGCTGCTTTGTTTCTTTGGAGATACTGACATTCTTTTCCTCAGTGTACTGTAAGATTCCATGTGCCTGCAAAGTTCTCCAAAGTGAACGTTCCTCCCACTCTTACCAACCGAAAGCAGCTCTAGCTGTTAAAACAATAAAAAGTCATCTTACCACGGTTGAAAGAGAAAGTGGTTAAATTTAGACTCGCATTTTGGAATCGCCTCTCCTGCCAGTATTCTGGCAAAATTAAAATTTCCGAGCAGTTTTGAATTAGAGAGCCCGTGTGGTGAGGCTGTGGACGTGGAAGTGTGCTCCACAACAGGAAGACCCATTGTTCCTCACCTTGACGACTAAGCGTCTTCGAACTTGAGCCACTCTTCTGTATTTGGCAGCCCGGAAAGCACGAGGCTACTCCTGGCACGCATTTAACCTGCAAAGGCGCTCATTTTCTAAGGCACTTCATAAGCAGGAGCAAGCTACCTTCCGCCTGTCAGAAAGCTCCGGCAGGAGGTTGGGAATCAAACAGTCATGGCAGGGGCATGGTTTACTGCCCTTGTATGCCAAGAATCCTTGGAAAAGCACACGTCCTCGGGAAGCAGCCAAGATGAAGGATGGGAAAAATATTTCGTGGAGCTGTCTAGAAACAGTATTTTATAGGTCACAGAATGGAAAAAGGAAACATCGAAACCACTACCCTGTATGTAAAAGGTGCAAAGATCGATTTTTCCTTTAATCCTTTGGCTGTTTTAGAAATGATCCTGACTGATTATGGTGAAATATTTTTCCAGAAGAATGTTGAGAGGCAAAGTCCAGTTGTCTAAATAAACTTTTAGTGATACGCAGTACTTCATAATTATCATATTTATTAGCACACACTAGCTGGATAAATAAACCACTCTCACCTCGCATTTACCTTCACACGTGCATTGCGTCTGCATTCTGTTCACCTCTCTCCCCTCTGTGCTCTTACCTCTGCCTCCCCTGCGGTTCCCTTTCCTTTGGGTTTTGTTTGTTTGATTTTGTTTGTTTCCACGTGAGAAGAAACAAGCAATAAACACTTCTCTCGCAGTCTGGTTTATTTTGCTTGGTATGACACCCTGTGGTTCCACCGATTTTCCCGCAAGTGACAGGATTTCATTTTTCTTTATGGGTAAATAATACTCTGCTGTACAATATGTGGTATTTGAATTGGGCTCAGGTTCCCTCTCTTCCTCCATCCAGAACCAATGACACACGGCCACCTATCAAATGTAAATGCGGGATTTTGCCCTTTTCATTAATGAGAACTTCCGCTCTTCTATGAAAAAGAGGGGAATTCATTCTTCCGGGAGAAAGCTTTCTATTCCATTCCCCTCAAGTCTCCCAGCAGTGTGGAGGAGGTCACACCGAGAGGCAGCGGAAGGAGCAGTCGGCAGGTCCCAGCTGTCAGTCCGTCTGTACTCAAGTGGACACGCGGCCCTGCAGGTGTCAGGTTTGTACTGTATACAGAGGGGTTGGCAGTGTCTGCCTGAGGGAGTTTCTCAAAAGATAAAGGGTTAAATATCCAAACAGTCCCTGGCACTTACTAGATGTTAACTGTTGCTGATGTTATTCTTGTACCTTAAAAAAGACATAAACAGCTATTAATTTTTCAGAGCAGGAACAAAATTAAACTCGAGAGTAAAGATGAACGGGAAGATTAAATAATCTATTGATTAGCCTGAACTCCTTGCCATTTTCAAATGTTATGAAAAGAAAGTCTAATTTGCCATGGGCTGGGTGGTCTGAGGTCACACGTGAGCTTTACCCTTTCTCCCTTGCAAGTTCCACCCTCCCAAGCACGTTCCGCTTGCATGATTTCAGCCGGGAGGAAAACTGAGCAGTACCGAGGAAACCAAACAAATCCTCCCACATGCCCATGTGTGGGACAAAGGAGGTGGACCAGAAGCCACCTGTGGCCCAAGGCTGCTCCGTCCAGCGCCCGCCTGGCTCTCTCAGGTACGAGTTCTCCTCGGTGGGTGGAAAAGGCCGATCCCTCTTCCTGCAGTCACGACGGCACATGCTGAAGGACGGCTGTGCTGGGGAAATGGGGTGGAGCGGCACGGGCAGGGTTAGGGCCTTAATGAGGAGAACGTGGGGACGCTGGAAAACCCCGGCAACCTAGTGTATAAAATGCAAACTCTCTACAGCGACTGAGCCCTTGCAGGCTTGCTCAGGAAGGTGCGCACATCCCCTCCCCAAGGTTTTCACTAAACTGCTCTGTGCCTCGTGTGCGGGTAAAGAGCGGTGTAGGCAGCATTTTCCGTTCTTTTCCCAAATGGAATGAAGAGAAAAGTAAAGCCAACAGGAAATTATTTATAACTTCAATAACCAGTAGGCTTACTAGCGGGGGAAGAGAGAGAAGGATTATAAAACCCCAAATTGCTGTATAATGACCGTTTAATAAATGCTTATCCCTTAGTTTTATCATTCCCTTATCTATCTAGTTTTTAATTCTACTTTTATTTGTTTTGTATATCTTGTACTGCTTTGTTTCCCCCTTTTGTTATGTATCCTATTTCTGTTTTATTTATTGCCCAGCCTAAAACTCTAACACTTCCAATTTCTGATTTAATGAATTTCTCCTGATTTTCTATTTTTTGTAACTCTCCTTGCCCTGTATTCTTCTCTCTGAATACATAGTAAATTTAAGTTAAAAAGAAAGCTCAGGAAATGAATAAGTGAAGGAACAGTTGCCAAAATAAATAGTGAGAAATCTTAAAACCACTTAGATGAAGAAACAAGAATGCAGAAGGGAAAGAAGACAGGAACGGCAGAGAGACTAAGAAAAATAGGAAAGCAGAGAGTGACCTGAGTTTTGTGATGGTCCTAAGCACTCCCTAGTCCATGGGCACTGCGAGTGTGACCTTCCCTTCCCCACACCTGGAACAGGACACAGGACAGGAGCCCTCACCGAAAGCCCTCGAGCCCTGATTGATGATGGAGGACAGGAAACAGCCCAAGAATGAAACACGGGGCAAGCGAGTCATTTCCTAACTCCCTCACTCACACCGCACCTCCCTTGCAGTACTTGTGCATTTTCTGCATTGTTCCATGACATAGTTTATGTCTTTTCTTGCCTTCATCCTATGTTCATCATTTTTCTATTTCCTTATTTTTTATCCTTGTAAAATTGATTTCCCTTTTATTCCTGGACTTCCCAAGCCACCTGAAAACCTTTTGCCCGCCTCCCCTACCCTCTCTTCTCCTGCAACTCATCCAAATTGTCAAAATTCAAAATTACAGCAAATTTAGTGATAGACCAAATTGGTGTTTATTTACATTTTCGGCATGGGGCAGTCTCTATTTCACAAACTACAACAAGAGCCTCCTCACAGCACGGCATCACAGAGGGTTGTTGTGCTGATGGATTGTTGTCAGGTTACTTCAAGTCACTTTTGTAAGTGTTGAATAACACTTGCTTATTATACTGGCTCAGGTAGACTAGAATCTCCTGTTTCCCAGAGAAATTGGTCTGTTTTTGGATCCATTAGCTTCCTTACAGTTTTAATTTGCTTTTGTGGCATTTATATGAGTGACTTCTAGTTGCATATGGTCTGTTGGTCTCACTGTGAGAGCTGAGTCCAAACAATGACCTCCTATAACTTCCGTTCCACACTATCAAGCCCCTACCTGAGTGACAACCCTCCTTACTCCCGGAAGAATATGGTGCCCCTTTCTTCACAGAGAAAACAAAACAAACAAAGACCTAACTAGAAGCACTGATCAGAAGCTCCATCAATTCGTGACTCCTTCAGGAGCATCTGCCATACAACTTACTTTTTCCCTTCTTCCAGATCTTAGATGAGCAAGCATCTACTTTTCCAAAGTAGATGGACTCAACCCAAACTCAATCCCACCCCTCCTCCTAATGATCCACCAGGTTTTCCTTAACCTCTATCTTTGTGATAGAAAAAAGTTTATTTTTATGGGACTAGCTAGAAAGGAAGAAGAAACAGACTTAAGGAAAAACAGACATAATTATATATTTTAAAATAGCTAAAAGCTGAGAGTTTGAATGTTTTACTACAAAGAAATGGCAGCTGTCTAAGAGTGTGGGTGTGCCATTTGCCCAGAGAGGATTGTTATGCTTATGCTGTGTGCTGTGGGATCAGAACAGTGCACTGTACCTCATAAATTTGGAAATTTATTATGTATTAGTTCAAACTGAAATAAAGCTTGGAAAGACAGGGTGAAATCAATGTGCAAAATAAAGAACCAGGGTGGAGGTAGAAAGAGGAGACAGAGAGAGGAAAAGCCTTCTGGGGGAAGGGGGAGGGAGGGAAGGAGGACAAAGTTCGTTCTGAAGGAGAGGGTGTGAGAAATGGGCCTACTTGAGTGTCATGTGAGAAACCTGAGTAAGAACGTACTTTTCCTGTTTGGATGTGCGTCTCTCAGTGCGACACACAAAATGTGTGAGACGCCTCCATAAAGTTAGACTTTTTAGATGTCTCCCATCTTTAACATTAAAATGAAACAATTAGGCAAACTTTAAAGAGCTCCCTTCTCTCTGGCTATACTGACAGAATTCCCGAAAGATTTCTTTATTCAGAGTTACTACTTGCTCACTCTCATTACATTTTTGAAAAGTAGCTCCAAATAGCTACCATTTATTGAGTGTTTACTATGTGCCAGACACCGGAGGTTCACATACACCATTTCCTTTAGTACTCAAATAATAACCCTTGTATTTTAATTTGGTAAGAGACTCATTTCCTAGGTCAGAAGCAGCATTTCTAAAAATAAGGCTCCTTCTTTAATTTAGTAGTCTATGCAGACATTGTAGAAACATGAGATAGAAATGAATACAAGCAACCTTTCCTGGCTTTTCACATCACTCTTTTACCAAAAAGAGAAGCAAAGCAGGGAAAGGCACCCTCTCCAAGACAGCTGTGCTTTAACCATGTGGGGGCTCCTTGGAGGCTGGGTACCAGCACCCGGAAGGGGATTCAGCCTGCAGGGTGCTAAGCACCATCTTCCCCACCTCTCTCGAGCACAGAGAATCTGTGGTCAGGGCCCACACTCACTCACCAGGCCCCTCCAGTTACCCTTCTGAACAACAATCATGCAGGACAGACCTGGGCTGCCTGGTGGATTCCTATGCGTAGAAACTCCAGGGTTCATGCTGCATAAAATGAATGCAAAACAAAGTCTTTACAAAGGTCATCTTCAATAAAACGGAAACCTCATCATCGGGAGATGGAGATAATTCCACTTGCAGAGCGACTTCTGGAGTAAAGGCCGACTTGCTGAGAGCCAGGGCTTGGTGCTGGGACTGCGCTGTCCTCACTCAACCACGTGAAGTGGGTACGGTTACAGCCGCCCCCATCTCACTGATGAGGAACGAGCGTGGAGCAGTGAAGTGACCCGCTCACGCTCCTCCAGCTAGCAGGGTGCCGAGGAGGGCAGACTCCCTAAAACCCGGACTACTTCTCAGTCTGTTCTGGAGTTTCAGAAAATCGAAGAAAACCTACCAGGCTTGTTTAAGAATTCACGGAGTGCTCGCTGTGGTCTTGCACCAAAGCGAAATTTCCACAGTAATGTTTGATAAGCCACATGTATAAAACAAGCATGTAAGTAAATAGACTTGACTTAACTAATTATTCATGAGCATGGTTTCGACCAAACACGACACATGGCAAATCAATAGTAAGGGTCATTTGCATCAGTTTATAGCGCTAAACGTGCAGCTGTCTGCAGTTCTGTCCACTCTGCCTCGGGTCTGTCAGGCTGCTCCCCTTTTCCTCACCGCTTGGGGTCCAGCCTTCCCATACTCTCCTCACCCCGCTGCCCACACTGGTCACTTTCTTGTAAGTCTTGCCATTTCCTTTCATATAATCCCTATTAAAATATCATATTTTAATAAATATTTTCAATAAATTAATTTGTAGATGCTCAAAGGTTCATAAAAAAACTTCCTAAAGTTCTATATTTGATCATTCCACTTTGGGAAAAAGTATTTTTCATTAACTGCATAGAATGTTTTAACCAAATGTTATTTCTGGAGAAGAAAAAGGGAGAGTCATACTGTCTATGCTATGAAGTTAGTCCATTTTAGTCGACAGTGGATAATGTGTGAGATAAGCTTGTACTGAACAACGTAAATTAGTCATAAAATGATGTAACATTTTGCTATGAAACCAGCAGCCATGGGGCCATCACGACTCAACTGGTACATACAACCACCCAAGGAGAAGAAAGAGGCATCTCTTCCCAAATGTCACGGAGAAGGGAACGGGGCCCAGGGAGGTGGCTGGCTGGAAGGTGAGCTTGCTCTGGCCACCATGGTCCCCTCGGCTAGATGATGGCAGCTGAAGGCCCAGGCTGATTTCTTTGCTTGCTCTGGATGGTAGAATTGCACGTCCAGGAAATCCACACTGTCAAAGGTCACTAAGATCGTCAGTCTCCAGACCATGCATTGGGGAATAAGTCCTCAGCAGGTGATTCCCAGTTCTGGGTCACGCTCCAGGAAGATGGCAAGCAGTGGATCGCAGGTGGCTGGTACCACGTTCTTATGCACCGCTAATGTATGTGATGAATGGACAGGGAGGTTTACTTTGGGTTCTTTGGAGGTTTTATGCTTTACTATTTGGCAAAGCTTCTTTCATTGTGAGAATCCTTTTGGTTGTCATTTTAAACTGATACATAAAGCATATGCATTTTGTATATTAATGGAGAAATGTGATGCTTTGATGTATGTGTTCATTTTGAAATGTGTAAATCAAGGTAAACATATTTATCTCCTCAAACATCTATCATTTCTTAAGGAGAAAACATTCGAAAATTCTTCTAGCTTTTTGAGATAGGACGTGACTGCCATCTGTCTGTGTACAACGCCACACCGTAGATTCTTACTCCTGTCACTGTAAGAGACTCAGAAAGACTGAGCTGAATATAACTCTACTTATTTGCAAATTGCTTTTCCCTGGAAGAATAAGGGTGCTAGCCATGTGAAATATGAATAATGCTTTTGAACATCTGTGAACTTCTGGCCCCTTATCAGTCAGCCAGCATCTCTCTTCCAGAACCACATCCTCAGAAGGGCTTTGGGGAGGACCAGGGAAAGGCTATGGCACAGAGGAGGAGGCTGTCAGGGTTTTGGGCTTGGCGTGTCCGTTAGACTCATGGGAGCTCTGAACCTTCCTGGCTCCACTTAAGTCAGGCTCTCCTTAGAGGGACAAGATTCTGTGGTCTTTAAAGTTCCCAGGTAATGCCAAGGCTGAGAAGCTGTTACCAGAGAAAGGTCCTGCCAGAGAAGGGGGAACTAGAAAACTCCAAAATGCAGTAGAAAGCTCCCCAAATGGAAATGTCCTAGCCCAGCAGTGCCGAGCCACGCATGCCACAGTGGCCTGTTTGTACCCTGAAAGCTCTAGAAGGTTCGTCGTCACTTTCCTAGCCCATTCCTCAGTCAACAATAACTGGTGTCATTCCCTTCAGGACCTGGAGATCACAGTGAGCTTGGGAGTGAGGCAGGGACACAGGAGGGAGATGTGTGTATCCAGGCCTTACCCACACACTTGAACTCCTGCACTCTGGTCAAAACCTCGAGGGATAACACCATGGGTTGCAGGAATGGCCAAAGAGGGCTTTGTCCCTATTTATAACTCAGGACTCTAGACGGAGACTGTGTCAAGGGGCTTCCCTTCAGATTGCCTGTGGGATGTGTTCAGCTGGCAGAGTTGGCAGGAGCATGACTTTAGAGCTACAAACTCTCCCTTCGAAGAGCTCCTGTGGGCAGTGCCAGGGCACTGATGGGAAGACGCCATTATCAGAGGACAGTGGAGCCTGAGCAGCAGCTTGCACATTTCCCATCCCATCCCTTTACTTCAGAGGCAGAGCGAAGTCATTCTACGCCCAAAAGCCATCTTGGGGAGACAGGGAGAAGACATTTGACTGCTCTAAACTGAAAGATGACTGGAACGTGAGAAAGCAAGTATGAGATCTTCCACTAACTCTCCGTCAGAGGATGGGGGAGCTTAGGAACAAGATTAAATAATTTTCTAAAATGATGCTACATTATTTTTTTCATGTTTGTTAGTAGGATAAATTCAGATAACTCCTAAGAAAAATGGAAAGCCTTTGGCCAGTTCTGAGCCTACAATTAAATCTTTAAGAACAAACAAACAAATAGCAATGGAAATAGTTAAGTATGTCATTTGTGACATAAAAATTAGTGATCACAGTTTTGGGGGTTTGGAAGCTTAACTAAAAATAACTAAATCCTCAGGAGGTTGGCAAGGAAATCTAGAAATAACCCAACTTAATCCTATAATTTGAGAAATTATAGCAGCAAATTCCAGAAGTTGAGGGTTCCATGACCGCCAGCTCCAGTGTCCTTTTAAGTTATCACAACCCCAGGGCATCATCTCGCTTGTGATGTGCGTCCAGTCAAGCATTGTGCAGACATGAGTAGTGAGATGGCTCCAGTTTTCTGGAGTCCCATCCCAGTGCTGTTCTCATGATGGCTGTAGCTGTGCTATGGTTTGTCCCATATTTCAATGTGGAGTCAGGAAGTACACAGAAAACATGTATTTTAGACCAACCCACATGTAACTAAACCGTTCACTACTGCATTGCTTCTACAATAGGTCGGAATAAGCCCGCAATTAAGAGCAAACCCAAAAGCCCTTGATGTCAGACCCTGAGATGATGTGTTTTTACAGCACTGGTGAAACACATTAAATATAGGAAAATGACACATAAAATCTGGGATTCGGTTGTACGCTAATGGTAGGGCTCTGTCCAAGTCCACTATTAAGATCTCGAGCTAGTTTACATCCCTCATTCTCCCTCAGTTTTTTCTCATCTGAAAAATGCCTATGGCTTCTGGTCTTCTTCGCATGAGGTGATTGTGGCAGACAAATGAGATATCGCTTTAAAGGTCTTTGGAAACTGTGGAGAGCGGCGAGCAGCCTATTACTGCACAAGAAGCCCAGGCACGGCGGCCATTTATCCTCTGGTCACTCATTACTATTCTGCCCCACGAGTGTCCTCTCCTGCTCCAGACGTTAATATTGACATCGAGGATTTTCTCTCTGGCTCTGCCTAATCCTGCGTGCTGCCACCCCAGGTCCGTTTCCCAGCTGTTTTGTGATGCATGCCCTTTCAAGCATGGAACAACAGACAAACCTGTTTGCTGCTTCTTAGCTCCTGCGTTTCCTCATAAAATCAGTCATTGGGAAGGTCACCTGAATGATCCTCTTTCGACTCTCAGTTGCTTTATTGTCCGGGCCTATTCTTATTTCAATTAAAAATTCCTGTCATCCGGAATGTATGGATAATTTCGCCTCTCTTAGAATTACCTGGAGTTTTATCCCAGCTGCGGTGCTTAATAGAGAAATGAGTCATGCGTGCTCAAAGATCTAATAGCAGAGCTGAGCCCAGAGCCCTTCTGGGGAAGAAACTCAGATTTATTTATATAACTTATCTGCCCTGCAAGTTCTGGGTTTCATCAAAACCACATCTGGCTCCAGAGAGAGATTCTAAACTAGAGTAGGCTTCACCTCCTCCTGTCCTAATACCCACATTTATTTGTGATTGTGAAATACATCTTCCAAAATTCAAGACGTCTTAAAAAAGTTGATAAACTTTATAGTGGCATGTATTTCATAATTCAAAAACCCTGTTTAATATAACTTTATTATCCTTTTGTGTTTAACAATATATATTCAAAGAGTTACATAAACCTGTTGCAATAATAAAAATATTATGCTTCAGCAAACATACATTTATAAAGCAAATAAAAATACCCAATAAACCTAAAAGTAACAACTCAGATAACGCCAGATTCCACTATAAAGAAAAACCTCCCTTCTTGTGCTTAGCATGTTTTTAAGGATTGGCAATATGTGCAGCTTGCAATGTGATACAAGTTTCAGATGTACTCCACCCTTATTAAAACACCAACTGCAGGAGACAGGCATGTGGTGCATAATCATAAAGTATTATTCTAACGATGGAATGTATGATAGCTATGCTGATCTTTACATCAAACATCAAACATAAATCAAGATCTTTAACCAAGCTCAGAGAGGGTAATGAACGCACACATAGATGGCTCCAAACATGAAGCATCAAGAACAGGATATAAATGGTATGGGAACTGCAAAGCCAAGGGCCTTATTCTGCTGGAGGCACACATCTCTAAAAACAAGGTTGATTTTCTAACTTCCAGTCATCTTGTTACCTGAGTATAGCAAATAAAAAAAGAACTGGACACGAAGGTCACTGAACACCCTACATAAAGCTCTTATTCTTAAACAATAGCTTTCAGGGTAGCAACTTGTACCAGTCACGAGGACACCTCTTAAAACTGGTTTTGCCTAGAAGGTTCACATGTAAATATTTTCTTCAACTTACATGTGAATTACATGATCAGAGGTGAACATACCTCAATTTGTCTACTGTAAGAAAGCAGGAGCTATAGGCTTTATCTGGCGCATTACACGGAGCTGGCTACAAAACTGCAGCCCACTCGCTCCTGGTGTCGCTGGAGCGAATGTGAGAGAGCTGTGTTCTCTTTTAAATAATGGTGCCCAGTAACACACCCGATCGGTGAAGAAATACACATATATGAACACACACAGAACCCGAGAGAGAAAATATTGCTTATATATGTAACAATAAGAATAATAATAAATAAAATGAAGGTTTAGCAAAATCTGCTACTGAATGGATTGCGCAGCTATCATTTACTGGACCATTAGCAGGCAAGAGGCACCCAGACGCTCACACAGCAATCACACAGCAGAGGTAATTTATTTATTTTCTCACTTATTTACTCACTGGTCAGGAAGCTCGTGTGTAGTGAGGCTGATTTACTTGTCTGGGGTCTGACGAGTTGCAATAGGTAGTTGAGAGTTCAGTCAAGGCGATCTGATTCAAGAGCGTAAATCATACCAGTTGAAAAGCGGAGGCCACTTCTCTACAACACGAACTCTCCTTTAAAAGCACCAAGCTTAGCAGATCCTCTTCCTACATAAGCTACAGTTAATGGATCCGTTTGTATAGCTCCCTATACTGTTTCTGTCTCAGATCTTGTCTTTGCCATTTGCAGGCATACTTTGTAACTAAACAATAATAATTCTAGGATGGAATTGTTGTTTGGAACATAAGCAAAGTTCATCACGAGGGAAAATACAAAGAATACATATCATTAGAACCATCCACGCTGACGTGGGTAATTTCACTGTGTCTGCCCCAAAGCAGTGTCACTGAGATGACACAGCGTGGGCTCCTGCACTGATCTTTCAAGCTCATCCATCACCCAGAGGACGGCAGCGTGCAACGCAATGACTTGTCTGCTCCAAACACCTCAGCGTGCTCGGAAGAGGAGGCCCTGTGAGCAGAGGCAAAGCTTGGAGGCAGCGACTCAGCCTGAGTTCCGCCTCTGCTCCCGACACTGTGCAGAGCTCTCGGAAGCCTAAAGCCGGAGACAGAATCCGTCTGGATAAAAGAGCCGGGGAGGTGGACAGGGCCACAGACCGCGACACTGGCGCCGCAGTGCGAGCTCCGCGAATCTGCCCTCAGCTGAACACCACTGTTCTCGTTGTGCCTCTGCTGCCGCCTCTTCTCGGAAGGGAGAGGAGCAAGGAGCACCTCGCTCGGAAGCGTACAGCGAGGAGCAAGAGTTATTACTGCTCAGTGGAAGAAAGCGGACACAAGGTCAAGTGCTGCGTGGTTTTGTATGCGAGAAACCCGAAGTATGAGCTGAGGTTTTGTTTGTTTGTTTGTTTGTTTTTGTACTGAGGATCGAACTCAGGGCCTTGTACTTGCGAAGCAGGCGGCGGCACCACTGAGCTAAATCCCCGGCCCAAAGCATAAGTAATCCACAGAGCAAGATCAGAGAAAGCTGATGGGAAACCAGGAGACTCGGAGGAGGAGATGGGAGGCTGGGCGGGGAGGGGCCGCGGAGGGGTGAGAGGCGCGCACGCGCAGTCCCCCGGGGAGATACTCCGTGGATTGTTATTACGCAGCGATGGCCACAACGGTGTCTGGCACCTGCCAGCTGTTCCTGAAGTTATTTGTATCATTAGTGCTTTAACACATTATTCGAGATTAAGAAAGAGATTTGGAGACGATGCTTTCCTCAGTTTCATAGCTAGTACGTGGCTCACCAAGGGTTTAGGCCCAGGCACGTTTTTTCATGCTATTTCCGTTCTTTGCATTATATCATGGAATCTTCCTGAAAAAATATCATTTCTGTCATCTGAGAGATTCACACACCTGAAATGCTTCAATTTCAATAACAAAATTATTACAATCTTGTCATAAATGGAGAAGCTTTAAATTCATGCATTTCTGGGGATTATAAGCTTAGACCCACTTCAAATATTTATATTTGTTTGTCTTTCATCCCTACTACTCTTACATATAGTAATTATTATTTTGACTATTGTCTTTGATAGTTGGGAATACTGGTAGAAATCTTTGAAGAGAGAACACTTTTTTAAGTAGAGAAATACAGCTTTCTGAGTAGGCTGAAGAGAGGGTTAAAGAGGAAAGTCAAAAGCAATGATTCTTTTTGAAGAAATGTTACTATTTTAGTAACAAGTAAATTGAGGAACAAGGAAATGTATTTGCCTATAGTTGAATGAGACAAAAAATAGTATTTAGTTTTGACTAGAAAAGTTTGTGGTGCATGCCTGTAATCCCCAGCCCTCAGAAGGCTGAGGTAGGAGAATCACCTCAAGTTCGAGGCCAGCCTGGACTTCATAGGGAGACCCTATCTCAAAAAAAAAAAAAGATTTTAAAAATATGTTTTAATATAAATGGTTGGTGACTTAAAAGTCACTATCCACAAATGCATCCCTAAACTAGGTGCTGCTTTAATAATGAGGGTTCTCTTTCTTTTTTCCCCTAAGGAGAGAATACCACCTACAATTAACACACAATGTTGATTATGAAAGATCACGAACTTTCTGAGAGTTACAAGAACCCGCGTATCTCAGACATTAGGAAATAGTGCATAATAATACTTTGAAATGTATCTATAAATGAGGATTATAGTGCATGGGACCAGTGAGAAAATGGAACAGTAATGGGGTAAAAAGAAAAAGGCAAAAGAAGATAAGCGGTTATACCTTTAGCCCTGGGAACATAAGCAAGCTGGCGGAGGCTCATTTATTTGTGAAAATTTTATGCAAATAAAAACAAACAAACACAAAAAGAAAGGCAGTGTAACTCATACAAATTTAAAATCCCTTGTTTCTTACTTGATTTCATTCAAAAACACTTCATTCTAGTATCTGAAAATAAACAAAAAGATTACATCACTATCATCACCAGCTATCAAGAAAATACCACGGGGGCCGGGGGATTTAGCTCAGTGGTTCTGCCGCCTGCCTTGCAAGCACAAAGACCTGAGTTTGATCCCCGGTACCAAAAAAAAAAAAAAGAAAGAAAACACCATGGGAGATTATGTTAAAAACATACAGCAATACACTATATCATTCTCCCCATTTTTTCTCTCAAACACTTTTTCCTTTTCTACTTTAAAATCCCCAGATTCATCTCCCAACTCAGCCTAGCCTAAACATTCTTGTTTCTCTTACCTTTTTTTTCCAATTCCCACTTTATTTTCTTGTTATATTGAAATTACCCTATATCCAAAGAATGAACACAATATGGATGTAGCCTTTTAAAAAGTGAATGTTTATCTTCATTCAACCTTGGTCTCCTTCAATATTTTTCTCTGTGCACCACGATATTATACTCTTCTGAACTTGGCAATGATCAATAGTTCTACATACAGCTTTACTACATAGGGATGCGCCTTAACTATGTGCTGCTTTTGAGCTTGACATTAATGGAAACATGCTTGTTATAGTTTTCTTTAGCTTCCCATTTTCCTCCATGTTTTTGATATGTAAATATGTTGATAAACATCTGTAATTCATTAATCTTTGTTGAATGTAAATATTCAAGTATGCCACAGTTTATTTCTCTAGTTTGCTACTGATGCGCACTTAGATTGATTACGGTTTAGACCTATTACAAAAACTGCTGGCTATGGATATGCTTGTAGACATTCCTAGAAACTTAAAGCATAGAAAGCTGGGTTATAAAACCAGGGCATGCTACAGTTTCTGAATCCTATTATCTACTCTGCTGGTCTATATGTACAGTTTATGGTTTATGTAGATTATATTTCATGAGGGCTTACATACATTAGTGAGTTTTGATTGCAACTCATGTCCCCTGGAGTATTCTAAATTTAAAGTATATGTTTAAGAGACAATTGTGTTTTTTGTTTTTTTTTTTTGTACTGGGGATTGAACTCGGGTCCTTGCACTTGCAAGGCAGGCCACTGAACTGCTGAGCTAAATCCCCTGCCCTGTGTTTTTTTTAATACTACTGAAGCATCCACAACATGTACCCACCCACTTTAGCCTCAATTACCACCTGAGGTTTATTGGGGCCCTCAGTCGGCGTTTGTGTGTAGGTGTCTTGGGCAGAATTGCTCTACTCAGGGTCAGGTGAAGCACAGCGGCCCCAGTTTCACACTGCCTGGGCGAGAGTGTGGGAGCCTCCTTTCTGACCGCAGGCCCCTCTCCAGCTCCTGACCTTGTCCTGGCCAGCACTCAGCAGATGGCTCTGGCTCGTGGTGTCACTGCTGGGTTTGTGTTTTCTCCTCATTTATGACCTCTAAGAATTTGGCTTCTCTGTCTGTGGTGCCTGAAGGCCCCCTCTGTATTCTCTTTATCTTGCTTTTCACTTTCTTTTACCCCTTCCGTCTTTCATTTTCCTCTCTCATTTGCTCTGGAATCAGAACAAGTAGATATTTCTTCCAGGAGTAAAACGTTAGAAAGGAGTCCTTGGCTCCAATTTTCTTCAGGGAGTAACACATTAGAAAGGAGTCCTTGGCTCCAGTTTTCTCCTCCTTCAGCACTGGCTGAAGGACTCTGTTGTGTGCTAAGTTACCTACATCGCAGACTCCTCAGATGTACCACAGCGGGGCTTTGCAGAGCACTTGGACCTGCAGTGTGCCAAGTCGATGCTAAATGCTTCATGAGCATGTGAGGAATTATGTATTCCTATTTTAAGAATGAATTCACCCAAACACAAAATTTGAGCAATTTAGCATCAGGTCAAATAGTGAAACTGAACATTACTCTAACTCCTAAGCCTAAGATCATTCTGTGCTGCTGCTCACAGAATTAATTAAATTAGGTATATGTTGGTCTGCTTATAACAGAGAAATAAGAAAATGGACTGCCAGTGCCACTGAGCTCACGATTGTTTCCTTGGGAGAGACCTAGAAGACTCACATGAGCCCCTGCCAACACCTGTGGCATGACGCCCAGTGTGTGAAATGAAGTTAACACTGCACTGGACAGAAGGTACGAACCTGCTCGCAGGGGGAGATGGTCAGAAGCCCTCAGCCACCCTCCTTGGGGTGTTCTTGGTCCAACATCAGTCACTTTGTTTTCAGTGTCACTTCTACATGTGAGGCTGAGGAGAGGAAATTCGGAGATGCCCTCCTTGCCAGCTTAAGTCCTTTTGAGTTGAGTTCTATTGTTGCTCATGCAGTAACCAGAGGTTATTTCAGGTTATGTTAACTATGAACAAACTCTAGTCTCTACATTTTGCTTCACTTAATTGTTAATGGAGAGCTCACTCAGTGAAGGAAATACTGATTTATCCACTAGCACTGTTCCTGGGCTGGATATACCTCAGTTCCCAGATCTAGCTGTGAATGACACTGGGCAGCTTTTATTTTGCATTATGGATTTTGATGATATGTTTAGGAATCTAATAATTTATATACAGTGAGCTTCCTTCAAAATGCCAACTCCTTAAGAACCAGAATATAAAGCAAGGGGCATTTTGCTGTTCAACATAATTCCCTCCAAATAATTAAAAAAATCCAAGTTGAATTATGAAATATAAGAGGAGTAGAACATGGAAATAAAAGTTAATTGTTAAAATTTTCATTTCCTGAGTTGGCCTATGTTCAATCAAATGACTATTCGAAATTATGGCAATACTAGAAATATTTGAAATTTCTGGAGATTCATAATATATTTGTTTTAATATATTAGGTACCTCATTAAGTTTGAGTCCCCCAGAAAACCTACTTCTACATTGATTTTGCATCCTTCTCTGTATGTCAGAGTTAGGTGAGTAAAACATGTTCATGGGTCTCAGTTCATCTGTACCAAGTGCAGCTGGGAAAGAATCTTCGTGTCTATTACTGTTGCAATTATTATCTTCTGTTTGTATAAAAATTCTCACAGTGAGAAATTTCAGAGGATAAGTAAGCACTTTTGGTGTCCAGTAAACAGATACTCCAACATTCTTTGTGCCCAATGATACCGCCCCATCTCTTTCCATATGTAGCAAAACCTTGACCTCACAGTACCATTCCCTCCAGGCACAAGAAGTCTTTTATGCCTCTCTTTAGCCCTAAACAGAGGGCCTCTCCTAAGCAGGGATTGGAAATTTTGCCAAATTGCACATAATTGTGCATGATGAATTGTAATGCAGGCTGAAACTTGCTGGAAACTCAGCTGAGACCACCAAATTCATTTAGTTGGGTTTGGTTGGAAGCCAATCCTTTATTCACTAAGCTACAAAGTCTTTGGAGCTTTTATTTGCTCACAGGAATATCTGAATCCAGCACTAGAATCTCTCTCTGCACGAAAACTAAATCAGTTTGATGTTGCTTCTCATAGTTATGCTCCTTGAAGTACTCCAGGGGATTAAAAGTTGGAAAAAGAAGTGGTTTTGGAGTGTAATACAAACAACTCTGGATGCTGAAAAATTAAATTCCCCTTATTATTTGTTTGAAAGAGCAACACATCATTAAGTTCAAAGTCATTTAAATGGAAGGGGCTACAATTCTCCCCCACCACCAATGCCTACCCTCAGAAACATTCACAAAACAACTTCCAACTTAACAAAAAGTCATACAAACACTCCATGTAGTCCTTAGTTAAAAAACTCAGTGAAAATTGAGAATATATCAAGTGAAAGTCAGTAAAAGGAAACACAGCACCATTTCAATAGCAGTTATCTGCGAGTGGAGTGATTGTGGATGACTTTGCTGTTCGTTTCTTTACTTTCCAAATTTTCTATACTGTGACTTTATTCTATTTACAGTGGAGACATGCACTCATTGGGAAAGAGCCCTAGATACTTCGCAGATGGTTTTGCCTCTTCTCTTGCTGTTCACATACTGCTGTGAAGTGTAAACCTGCGTGGTGCTGCCCGTGCAGGGGCCCCTCCGAAGGAAAACAACTCCATCTCATGTCTTACACAGCTCCCGCACTCAGTGGGACTAACACAGACACCCCAGTGTCAGAACAAGGATGGTAAGAAGAGGTTCTGAAGAAGATAACCGTTGAATTGAGGAAGGAAATTGCAGAAAAGCAGGAGCGTGGTATCCGCATGACGGATCTGGCCTCAGAGTACAAGACGGTGAGGTCAACAGTTGTGGCTGTTGGGAGGAATAAAGACACCGTGGAAAGAGCTGATTGGCAAAGGGGTAGGAAGGTAACGCCGCGGAGGACGCGGGGCGGGCAGAGGCGGAGAAACCTGCGTTAATGAGGTTGAATGAGAAACAGCTGGCCGGCGGCCACAGCGTTAGTGAAGCTGCAGTCTGCAGAAAAGCAAGGATAGCACAGCGATTCACGGCAAGAAAACCCGCTACAGGTGCAGCAGGGGATGGATTTTAAGCCAGTGGAGGGTGGCTTGATAAATTCCGCAGGAGAAGTGGCCTCCACAGCGTGATGAGACCTCGTGAGGCTTCCGGTTCTGACAAGGCCGCCGCGGAAGCCTGGAAGAAAGCATTTGAAGAGTTCACGAAGTCAAAGGATAGTCGCTCAACAAGCGTTCAACTGCGCTGAGACAGGGCTGTGCTGGAAGAAGATGCTGGACAGAGCCTGAATCACACAGCAGGAAGAGGCACTGCCGGGACACAGCCCGCAGGACAGACTGACCTTTGTGCTGTGTGCAAGCGCAAGCTCGGTCTGAAGATTAAGCCAGGCCGGTGCACCATTCCCAGACCCCGCGGCATTCAAGGGACACAACGCGGACGAGGCCAGGCTGCCTGCTGTGTGGAGGCCGAGTGAAAGCCTGGTCCCAAGGCGCCTGCTCTTGCAGGGCTGCACGAGTGGTCGCACCCACCGTTAGGAAGCATCTTTCTGACACCAAGTGCCTAAGGAGCCTTGTTCTGATGGGGAATTCCCCGCACAGCCCCAGGCTTGGACGACAGGGAGGCCGAGTGTGTGGCTTCACGAAGGCCAAGTTCCTCCCCGACATGACACCTCTTCTGCGGCCCACGGACCCAGGGGGTTGCAACTCAGGAAGCTGCACACAGAGGCCCTCTTCACCGGGGTTTTCGTGTCCCTGAAGAGATACTGCTGGTCCCGAGAAGGCTCTGGAAGAGACACCTCAGGCTCCTCCACTGCGTAACCTCAGTGACAAAGCCTGGGAAGATGTCATGTTCCGGATCTGAACCTCAGCCCGGGGCAGCCGCGGCCAGAACACGTTGCTGGTGTGACTGAAGGGTCTGAGTCACAGGCAGGGCAGGAGGTTGTGTCCACGGGTGAGAGTGGGGTCTGGACATCGGTGCTGCAGACAGAGCAGCTGGTTGAGGCCCAAGGGGAGGAGCAGCCGTGGGAAGAACTCGGTGAGCTCCCGAGGGAGCGGCGGGAGGCGCTTGGTGAGGAGCACTGAACTGAGGAGCAGGAAGACCGGGAGGAGGGAGGGCAGCAGCCCTGCGGCAGATCCATCAGGGAAAACGGAACGAGGGCGGGGTTTCTTTGAGAAGCACCAGCCGGACACACTAATGAGCAGGGTGTGGCATCCTCTCTTCTGGAGGGTCGGCAGTGCAGAAAAAAACAAGTGACATCAGACAGACTTTTCTTCAAAACGGACCCTGCAGCTAAGAGCCAAAGAAGAGAGGAGCCCCTGAAGGTCTCCCCGATGTCCTCATGGAGGGGCCTCTGCCTCCCAACAATAACACCCCACCTTCCTGTCCTCCATGCTAGAAGTCGCCTCAAGCAAGCTTGGCGTTCTCTCCCTCACACTGTGCTGTACTGTCCTTTGTTTCATATTTTTGTGGTTAAAAATACATATGACTCAGAAAGGATCAAGCTTTTTTACATTGAACCTTATGGGAAATTCTGACAGAACACGGACTGAATTACCTTTGTGAACCGAGGCAGCGCCATATTCAGATCAATCTGCTCTGAAGCCTAACGCTCCCACTCACCGTTTTCAAAAGCACCTCCTTGAAAAGCGGTGTGGGAGGGAGGCTGAGGCTGGCAACAAGGAAGGAGAACCATGGGTCTGTGACGTCTGACCCCTGGAGGGTACACGGAACCTGGTGAGCTCCTCCCAACAGAACAATACACTTAGAGGCGAGGCTGCGCGTGAAAACCCCTGTTTTTGTGTTTTTCTATTCTACTTGTGGGAGAACAAATGAAATCCATATCTCGCCTGTGACTGTCAGTACTTAAGCTACTGAACTTTCGTCATTCTGTTTGATGTGTCCTAAAGATGAAGAGAGACTAGATTCGCACTCGGAAATGTTACCCTTATGACAACCGGAGGAGGTTAACAGATGCAGTGAGGGTACTGGAATGCTGTGCAGCTAATCTCTGGCTGCAATACCCTCCCCTAGAGTCCTAGGACGTGTCTGCGTCATCCTCTGATTAGAAAAGCCCTACTGGAGAAACCCTTGCCCCCGGCACATCTGAAAGGAGCCCAGTCCTTGTTTTTGAATTTTCTGCTGAAGTAAAATAGAATATGTGAACAGTGCTTTTACCAAATGAATTACCACTTGGTGAACCTCAATATATTTTAAATTAAAGCTCTTACTCAAAACTTACAGTTTTTCAACAGAATTCTTTTGATTTAATAGAAGAAATGCTTTGCTCTAGAGGGCCTACTTACATTTTTAATCAAAATCCTCCACAGAAGGTTCCTGATTAGGGAATAGACTCAGCATACTTCCTCTTAAGGGTCCTTTCTTACACATTTCAGCCACCCAGTAACTGCCCCGGTGCGGCTGCCATGTGGCAGACTTGAGCAAGAGGAGGCAGTGACAGATCTGAGGCCTCTCAGCTTTGACCGTGCTGTTTAATGTGCATTCAGAGCATCTGTGAGAACGTCAAGATCCTCGCAGGGACTGACCAGGCAGGTGGCACCGAGAATGGTGGATTTTAAAGCTCAGGGTTGAGCTCTCACTCCAGATGCTTGCCAGGTGTGCAGAATGGGAGAGTCCGTGCTTTTTAGAATGTGAACTAACAATCTCTCTTTTTCTGTGAAGAATGATTAGCTTATACTCAACTGATTGTATAATGATAATTAGCTTATAATCAACTCTTCATTTATGGAGGCCCAGACCTGTTACCTTCTCTCTCTCTGACCACAGAGCTCTTTTCTTTTCTCCTAATCCCATCAATGTCAACTTTATTGATTTATTTTAACTCTTTCTAGATTGTAGTACAAAACTATGTAAGACTTTTAAGGAGGAAATATGGTCACATATATACATGAAAGTAATACAAAATTAAGTACAAAAGACTTATTAAAAGAACTTATGTATTGTATAGTTACACTTTTTTAAAAGGACCATTACTTGTTATATACACAAGAAGGAAAAGAAACCCAGTCTGATCCCAAAAACACTTTTAAGGTCTGGTGCTACAAGGTGTTCTGAGAGGAGTACACACAGTTTTAAGATTCTTTCTTGTTGTGTAATGAGTTGGGATAGATGAGGGACCATCTTCCATTTTGAACTAGATTAATGCTCTTCTGGTAAATAATCAATCAATAAATCAATTAAATAGTGGTACCTTGGTTCATGAACTCAACTCTCTCCACAATTCTGGTCACAAACCCAGCTGCATGAGAACCAAATCAAATTTTCCCTAAGGTCCACATTGAACATAACCATTGATTTTGATTTGGTTCTTGTCCCACTTGGTTTGCAACCAGAACTGTGGAAAGGATCAAGCTCATGTTGTATGCCAAGCCACTTGATAAAGCTACATTGGATTTTTAATAAAAATACATGCACTTTATAGATACTTTATCATCACTTAATAATTACTCCAAGTTTCAAATAATTGGTGTCGTTCCATTTTTATAGCACTACCTGAGAAAGGAGGCAGAGTAGTACCTATTACAGAGACAGATGCAGCCCCAGAGATGGACAGCAGGACTCATGGACCTCCTCCTGAGGGTCTCTCCGTGCCAGGATCTAAACCAGTTTCATATTCTGATCTGTGAGGGCTCCCAGGAACCCAGGATGAAGGAGAACAGACAACATAAAAGTGCTTTGCCTGGCTGGGCCTGGTGGTGCAGGCTTGGGAGGCAGAAACAGGAGGATCTTAAATTTTAGTCCAATCTGGTCTACTTAGTGAGACCCTGTCTCAAAGCATTTTGTAGAAATGGTCTGGGGACACAGTGCAGTATGAAGGCCCTGGGTTAAACTCAGAGTACTGCACCCACCCAAAGCATTTTGCCTCTTTTCTGAATCTGTCCACTTATGACCCACACGCCACAAGATCACGTGACCGTGTCCCACCTTCTACACCTGTGTGGCCTCCTCTCTGTACCAGCATCACTTGTGTCTTTCCTATTTCTCTTAAAATTAAAAAGGAAAGGGCCTGCCTGATGGTGCACACCTGTAATCCCAGCACCTGGGAAGCTGAAGCAAAAGGATTGCTCTGTGTTCCAGGCCCGCCTGTGCTACACAGTGAGACTCTATCTCAAAAAAAATTTTTTTTTTCAAAAAAAGAATGGCATCTTTCTCTTAGGAGAAATGTATTTTCATTCAGAATACAAAGAAAAACATAATCAGAATAACAACAAAGCTTCTGAACTATCGTTCCAAATGAAGGCAGCACTTATAGAATATGTAGCTGTTAGTTGTTAAAGAACCTGTCCAGCAACTTAACCAAATGCATACGAAGCCCAGAGGGGTGGTGACGCACAGCCCTTCTCTATGGGGACATGTCCAGGCACCTGGCACTGTGGATCGCACTGGACCTTACCTATACTATGTTTCTTCTTTTTCCTGTGTATCCACCATGAATTTCGACATGGCACAGAGGTCTACAACAATAGCTCATATAAATGGAAGAACTGTAGCAATAGAGTACAGTGTTATTTAAAGCTTATGAATTGTTAATTTCAGAAATTGTCCATTGAATACTTTGGGCCATGCGTGACTGACGTGGGGGAGGGGCTCCAGAATGCAAAACCTTGTGCTGGGGAGGGAGACTACTCTATGTACACTGACGTTTATTTCTATTTCCCAAACCTCTAAAATATCTAAGAGCATGTTAACAGATCATTAATAAATTAAATTATGGTAAATTCATACAAGGGAACATTATACAAGTATTTTAGAAGGTACTATAGAAGTGTTTTTATATAAGGATGTATATGATGCATTGCACTGCGGAATGGAAAATATGTGAAATATGATCTTATTTTTAAAAGAAAGAAAAATCAATATCTGTAAGTACATTCAGGTATAGAAAAATACATCTGAATATACATACACGCACGCAGTGGTACCCACTTCTGTGAGACTAAATCATGACCCTTAATTCTATATATGATTGCATTTTCTAAGTTTTTTTTTTTGCAGTATGCATGCACTAATTTTATTATGAGAAAAAATGAGAGTAGTCTCATTTTGGAGGAAAAGGAGATCAAGTTTTAAACGTGGGCCTACCCACCCACGCAAAGATGGCAGCCCCTGGCTTGCACCCTAATGTGAGGAACTAGAAGATGGGTGTGACTATGACTTTCCATCGCCCCCTAGTGGCACAGATTGGTAATTTTATGGGCAGCCTTTCTAGCTAAACTTATTCCAAGTATCACCGAAATCAGGTAAGTGATAGTTTTATGAACAAGGGAACATTTGTCCATATTTACTTTGTCCTAACCTTCACTTTGATGGATTAAGCCAGAAAAATCTCACTGCCTAGATATCCATGTATTTTATTTTAAAAGGATGTGAAGCTCCTGATGGAGTTCATGTGTGGGCAAACGTGTCATAGCATACTGTGCTGGAACTCAAAGCCTGTTTCAGCTAGAGTCACTAAAAAGAAAGAAGACAGAGTCCAGGCTGGGCCGAACATTTGTTAAACTGGAGTTAAGAAAAAGCAACCCTTGGAACCATGGGTACATTGTTTGTGCTAAGTACTAAGCATTTTGCCACGAGGCCATTGTGACCACAGTGGTAACAAAATGCCTGACGCAGGGAAAACCCAGAGATAAGGTAATGATCTGAGCCCCCCAGGTTCGACCTTCCTTCTTTGCATATGGCACACCTGGTACTTCCAGGTCAAGGACGGTGACCCGGACTGTCACTATGAAAGGACACCCCAGAATGAGGACTCACTTTCCTAGGAGCACCTGTGGACACATCAGGCTAAATCTCCTGAGTCTGCCCATCCACCAGGTAAGGAATTCTAGCTTGTCATGGTTTATTTGGTATTTTTCTCATTGTATTAAGGTCCTGTGGTAGGCTGAATTGTGGCCTCCCAAAAGTATAAGGTTAATGTTGAAATTAAATATTTATTCTATATAATAGAAGACACATTGCCGTTAACCCCCTTAAAATACTCCTCCGCATTTTGAGCACACTTATCCACTGTTCTTATCACCTTCCGAAGCAGTTCTGTGGCTCTCTTTCGTGAGTGTCTTTAGTTGCACCATCATGGCTGCCCCAGTGTCCTGAGTCACTTTACACAATTTCTCTTTCATGGTCCTTTTGACTTTGGGAATGAACCAGAAGTCACACAGTGGCAGATGTGGCAAATAAGGGGAAGGAGGACACTGCATAATGTGTTTACAAGATTGCCTTTCTGTTGGATTACCAGCAGCAGCATGTGCTGTGCTCTTCACAACTCTCTGTACAGACACATGAGAGGACTTCCATACAACGCTTTAGAAAGTGGCCGGAACGATGGGGTAAGTATATTTGAAGTGAAGTGGAGTCTTTGGAGGGGATTAATGGCAATGTGTGTTTTACGCAATAAATATTTTTCCATTGAAATATTCACTGTACATTTTGACCTACCCTTAAATGTATCTGCTTCTGTGTAAAGGAATATGTCCCAAAGGATTCCTAACAAACAGGATATATAACAGAGGTTGCATCCTGCCAGGAAGTTGATGATTGGGAAACGGGGCTGGAGGCAGACAGATCTTCCTCTGTCTGCCCTTCTGTAACTACACTTTGGTAACTGTGTTTTTGTTGCCTAATGAAAAATTCTATATAAATTTTTGATGATTTCTTATAGGAAATAAATCACAAGTGCTTAGGATGGGGCATATTTTTAGATATGGCTGCAAACAGAGATATTACCAAAGCACAAAGGTAGATGAACACTTGCACATAAAAATAACCTTGGTACCCTGAGTACGAAGAAGGTTTAACGTGGGTGCTGACCTGAAGCAGGGATCGACCCCAGGGAAGCTGTGCCCTTCCACAGTCTCCACAGGTAGCACGTGCTGGCCTAGGCTGCCGAGGAGGAATCGCCCGACCTGGGAAATGCTTAGTGCGCACTGACGGGTGAGATGGGGGAAGTGAGATTTTTAAAACCTCCACACCCACACTTCATCTCCACATCTCACAGTACGTGGCTTTTGAGCATCTCCCCTGAGTAGTGACATCTGCAGCTCTAGAAAGCGCACTTCGGACAATACTGAGATCTTGTAGCATCAGTCTCTGTAGTATGGTAATCATTGTCCCATTCAAACACGCTGGAGAGATAATAAGACAGAAGCTGTAGCTGTCTTTTAAATAATGAGGACAAAAAGAAAAATGAATATTTTAAACTAGAGGTTAAAAATTAAAAGCTTATTAGGCCCCATCAAGTGTATACATGCTAGAACAACAACAACAAAAAACCCCATTCCTTATTTTTCATGGCTATAAAGAGGCTAGAAAGATAGAGTGGTTATAATTTAACATCTTAATTATTTATATTGCAATCATTGCCTATGGAATCTAACAACAAGGTGAAATACGAAAGATTTACTCGGCCTATTTCTTTAAAAAGAAAACCTCTCTGAGTTTGTAGTGACAAAGTTACTCTGAGCCATGCTGGCTGCTTCAAAGGACATCCCAGGAAGACCAGCACATGTTATTTTGCAGGGCAATAAATACAGCAAATATTTCTGCTGAGATTCCATTGAGCCACAGAGTAAGGGGGTCTTATCCAGGGAACCTGTTGGAAGTTCAGAACAGTAAAGCTCAGACAAAGAGGAAGGTCCAGTTCAAGCTTTCTGGGAGGTCTGGCCTCTGTTTCATCCCAGAAATTTCTTCCCTCCGTTAGTCTAAACATAGTAACTATTTGCAATTATGCTTTGAGGGAATGATGTGCTGTTCCATACTAACATCCCCCACCCTACCTTGGGAACACGCATCATTAAACGCAGCTTCTCTCATCACATTTCCGGATACTCTCAGAATTAAACAACAGTGACTTAAAACAACATTCTTATTTATGCATTCCTCGTCTGGTCAAAGACGTGACTAATCACACCTTGCAAGTGAATCATTAAAACACTGAGAAAACCATCAGCATGAGGAGGCTTAAACACCTTTGGCAAATTATGTACAAAAAATTGGGGTTTGGACCACACACAGGTTTTTTTTGTCTTTCATCTTTAACATTATTTCTGTTATTTTTCTCTCCTCCCATGGAACTTGACCTTCTTTAAAACTTACCCTGCCAGATGATGTAGTGTCTTGTGTCACCTTATTAATTGAGAGCAAAGCATTTGTTTCAAACCGGAAAATCATGTTTAGGCAGGCTGCTTATTATTCAATGTCTCTTTGCAATTTTAGTTAGTTCAAGATAATGAGCTCACAAATGAACTAATAAATCCCATTCTATTTATGTGAAGTACAATTTTCTCCACTTGTAGAAGTCACATAGAGAAATTTTATTTCATATATACATCTGTATGATACAATGGTTGGCCAATTCTCCTCAAACAAAATTATATGGAGTTCTTGCCACCTTTCCTTTAAATAAAAAAAATTTGAAAATTTCATAGTCTGAATTTTGTCTTGAGACTAATAAAGTCTTCTTGCCAATTCCATAAAACAGTGAGGTGGAAAACTGTTTTTTTCCCCCAATTCACTCCTGTGTCTAATAATATAAGGTCTCTGTCTGGCCACAGTGAAAACATCTGCCCTCTTCAGGTGAGAGAAAAGTGGAAGTTCCAGAATCTGCCATTTTGTTATGATGGCTTCCTGCGTGAGACAATTAATGCCAAAGCCAACTCCAGAACTTGTTTTATTCCTCCCAATCCATATGTGGACTCAAGAATACCCCTAGCTTTCCAATCTGGCAACTGCCTATATTTTTAAACTCTGGGTTTTCAAAGAAGAAAAGGTTTTCACCTTGCTCCCTGCCTTCTCAGTCGCAATTCACTTTTGCACTGGGGAGAAGTGGGACCACTGGCCTCGCGTTTTCCCAGTGGAACTTACTGCTTTCTGACTTTTTTCACTGGAACCAAGCTCCTCAAAGTATATAACTTTATTTTCTTTTTCTTTCCTTTGCCTCAGCAATAGCAGCGGCTCTTTTTCCACTCAAATCTCTCTTTGGGTGCCTGAAGAATAAAGCCATTGTTCCAGGTGAGCAGCCACACACGTCTGGTCCACAGCAGTGGCGTGAACCGTAGTCTGTGGTTCTCACACACCTGGTGACCTGGTGACCAGGCTGAGTCAAAACAAACCGGGAGAGGAGAGCGTGTGATGGACCATTTGCCACTTTAGCTACAGCTTTTCAAACCTGCTCCCCTTTCCAACTTTCCCGGGTGTTTCTAGTCCTGATTGTGTTGAGGCCCAGGTTACCACAAGTTCATATCCACACAGGCTTTATGTCTTCAGAAATTGAAGCTTAAAGAAAATTAAACAGCTTCTCTCCAACTAAATTTGGGTCTGCTCTGTTTCTGAAGGCCGTGTCCAGGGAGGGTGGGGCAGGAGTGGTCTCCTTCAAGCTGAGCTGTGCCTGGGTCTGCAGCTGTGTCCAGGGCTGTGCTACGCTGTGCCAGTCCAGGAGTGACCGAACTGTGCTCTGAATATAACCAACCCGATAGACATGAATGGTTTACCAGGCTTAAATACCTACAGCTGCTTGAGGACTCAGGGAAACTAGAAAAATTTGCTAAATACTTGCCACCTGCAGAGGTACATGTGGGGGCCTTTTTAAATGCCAGGCAAGTGCACTTACTTCTGATTAAATCCTAGTATTACCGTGAGTTCCTCATATTACATATTACTTAGCAAAACAGGAAACTGAGGCTCAGCGACACAACTACAAATGTTCAGCCATCTGACAGAACACAGAGGCTGGGGCTTGGTATTGACCTCTGGACCCTGAGGAGCCACCGCGCCCTGTACTCCCCACTGTCACATAAATGGAGCCACAGTCATGCACAGGACACGGCTGTCTGTGCCAGTCTCCCTTGGCCGTGTCCAGCTTGAGGGTGAGAGCTGCCCATGAAAGTTGCATTTCTTCCTTCCTTTCTTTCTTTCTTTCTGTCTGTCTGTCTATCTGTCTGTCTTTCTTTCTTTCTTTCTTTCTTTTTTTTTTTTTTGGTACTGGGGATCAAATTTGAGACTTTGCCCTTTTGAGGCAGGTGGCAGCACCACTGAGCTAAATCCTCAGACCCTGCAAGTCACATTTCTTGAGGACCAACCATCAGGACAATCGAGATGGAGAGAGAGATGCCTGAGCTCAAACCACGTCCCTGTGACTGGTGAATGTATGACTTTAGGCAAGCTGCTTACGTTAGTTGTGGTTATCTTCCCTCACCTGTGAGAAATAGATCTAATAGCAGTACTTATTTCACAAGGTTGCTATGGTTAAATTAGATTATGTGTGTAAACATTTATCAGAATGACTGCTAATATATGCCCACTAAATAGCAGTGAATATTATTTATATAGCCAGTAAAATATATTTATGTAGCTATAGTAATGTATCACTATGTCATATCACTATAAAATAAATACTTAAAACATTATTTTAAATAATAATTTTATAGTGACTAAAAAGTAGCCTTATGCATTTAATATGTGGAGCTTTACACAATTATGCAGAATGGGCTTAATGGAAAGAAGTCAAAGATCTAGGCTCTCGCTTTGTCTTTGTAGACCTTACGGGGTATGCGACACTGGGTAAAACATCAGAAAACTCTGTCTAGGCCACTTCCTGTACTAAGTGAAGTTGGCAGCTAGTCTTGGTGCTGTTTCTGTATCTTTGCAATGGTATACAATGTGCATGGCATGCAGAATGTACCGCTCTCTAGCAAGTGTTTCACTTTATATTTATTTGTTCGCGTAAACAGCTCGATGACTGAGATTTAGGCAGCTTACTTGCAGTGACAGGGCGTAACAGGTCTGGGTGACTGAGGTGGCCCTAACCACTGTGACTCCAGTCTGGTCAGCCCGGGGACCCACAAATAAAATCAGTGACAATGGTCTCTACCTAACCATCGAAGGAAACCCCATTATAAAAAATACTAAAGCAGCCCTATGAACAAGAATGGCTATTTTCACTTCTAAAAAGATTAATAATTGTGAGACGCTAAATTTAAATCCACAACTGGACAGAGATTAAACTAATATAACTCTGTTTTGGAAGGAAGCTTTTAAAAAACCAGAGCGCAACTTTCCAAGTTAATGGGATTCAAGTTTTCAATGCTTCCTTTCTCCTTCTCTTTAACTAAATTCAACTTTGAATTTTTCATCTCGTTTTTGGAGTCTTTCCAGGTCACCTCTGTGAAGAAACACAAGGCCCTTGGCATCGAACTTCTGGGGCTGTGCCACAGCTGCCTCCAAATGTCTGCTTGCCTACCTTTGATGCTGCATTCAACACCTAACTTAAAATAAAGCAGTGCTTGAAACAAAACGCTCCTCAACGTACAATGGTCCAGCTCCCCAATCAGTGGTCCCAGTGATAGATTTCATGTGCAGAGGGCCAGGGAACCCCAAAATGGCTCAATATTTCAAAACAGAGCCAACCAAGTTTCATTTAGGGGAGGACAAAGAACAGTGCTATATCATATAGGAGGAAAGGGGCAAATGAAGATGACAGCGATGCTGAGTCACTGTTTTTTAAGGAATTCTGAAGCATTCGAACTATGTCGGTGTCATGCAGATCCTGCCCAGAGATGCAGAGCTTTTCTTTCTTACGTGGGCGTGCACTGTTATTATAAGAAGGTTTTCATTTTGACATGATACTCCAACTTAAGATGTGGAATTCTTCTTTGCTTTAGTTCCATGGAATTGACTGTCATTCATCCTGTCGGCAGTCCCAGTCCAGGGCCCTGGAACTCTCTCCCCACTTTTCAGAAGTTACGTGTATCCATCTGGTAACAATGTCACACCACCAAATTCCTGCTACCAGAGACTCCACATAGTTTAAGTTTAGCCCCGAACCCAGAAAACGTTTCTTGTCCCTTACAGGTAAATTTCTCTCTCTGAGTAACTGGGAAGGAATAAATGCGTTGCCCTGAATATAATCCATTGCTGTAGAAGAGAGGGTGACCACTCACGTGGAGGCGCAGGAGACAGGCGTGTTTCGGGATTGAGCAGATGCCCTCTGCAAAGATCAGGAGAACAGAGCCAGCTGGCACTGCGGCAAGCTTCCATTTTGGCCTCTGAACAACAGCTTTCCTATTCCAGGAATGCAGCACAGTTCGACAGGAGGAGGTGCTTCTGCTGGGAAGATACAGGAATGCAGGGAGATGTGCTGGGCTTTCCAGTTCCCACAGATGCCTCCAGTGGGGCAGACACTGTCAGCTGTAGGGTGAACCTTTTCAGTAGCTGGGATGGCAGTAAAGACCCAGGTAGGGGTTAGGTGACCTCAACTCTTTCTCTGTTTTCTTGTTAATTATTTGCTTACTTAGGAAAAAAAAAATCATTTTTTGCTTCTGTTTCTTCATTCAAAAAGGACAGAATCCAACTAACGAAAATCTAAGGTCACTTTCATTTCTAAAGGAAATTGTATTTTGCAATTTAAGCAAACAAACTGTATTTTAAGAAATATCCTTGGAGCAATAAAGTAATAAGTGGGAATGTCATCTCTAAATGCTTTCCTGTTTCAGGTACCACCCTGAATTTTTTCTTATATGTCTAACCTCTTCTGTCTCCCTCAGAGGCAGCCACAGATACCACTCCACCGTCACTCAGCTCAGAAGTGGGAACCTTACATGCAAACCCAGACTGCAGGCTCTTTGGTTACCAAGCAATGCTGCTTCCACCCCAGCTCTGACGGGTAGATGGCAACCTGGTAAGGCTGGTGCTGGCACACCGTGTCCCCAGTCGCCAGGCCGGTGTGTAACGTTCGGGAAGAGGAATGACGGAAACTGAGGAAAAGCTCACCTCTAAAGGAGGGGCAACAAAAGCGTTACCTCTTAACAGAAAGAGCTCTTATTCATAAAGTGTCTAGGCCAGAAGATGGTACGGAGTCATCACTATTAGCAAATCAATAGGAATTTCCAAGAAGCAATGGCTGTGTAGTACAGCTCTGCAGTGAGAAGTGAGTGGGCCGAGGAAAAGGCTGAGCGGAGAGCGGCGCAGGAGGAACGCGAGAGCGCCAGGCTGGCTGCCGGTCCCTGACTCACCCGGCCTTCAGTGCTCTCCTTGCGCCATCGCTAGCCAGGGGGAGAACGGCGAGCAGAGGCAGCTGGTCTACCTCCGAGGGGCAGGTTCACGGGCTCGTGCGTCGCTTTCCCGAGTTCTATTGTTTGGCAGTGGCGGTAAGCTGCTTGACTTGCGAACACACCTGCCGCAGGCCTGGCCAGCGGGGAGCTGGAAGTCAGTGTGAAGGTGAACATGAGGAAAGTAAAGCCTGTCTTGGGATGACCAGAAAACACCTCCAGGGACGAAGAAGGAGTTCGGAGACCCGCAACCCCGCTCCCAGTGTCTGTCAGAAGCCTGGGCCAGGCCTCCGAGCTCAGGGGAGGGTTATCCCCGCGCCCTCACCAACAGCCTCCAGACCATTCTGCTTGAACAGCTGCCCCTAATGCCATGCAGTGATGCTGCCCAGCCCGCTGCTGATTCCTAGCTCTTGCACGTTCGTTTTCAAACAGGCGGTGTGCTCGGACCTGGCACCGGCTGCTCCCGAGGCTGCCGCCCCGCCTGGCTGATGCTCGTTTTCCAGCCTTGTAGACCCACCTGCCCTTCCCCAGGGTCTGGCCTTGCTGTCTGAGTCAGTGGCCTGCTCGGGGTTCAACTCCCGCGTCACCGTCATCCCAAGAACTCTGGACTGCTCCCTGCATGTAGGTACCAAAGCAGAATCGACCCTCAACCTCAACAGAGTTCTCCATGAGCCTCGTGTGTGCTTGGTGGCACCTACAAAGCCAGTAGACAGAGTGTCGTCTTCAAACCAGCCAGAGTTGGGAAAAGCTGGGTAATGCCCCAAGGGGCTAAAGGGTTTTACGAGAAGGATGTTGAGAATAAACGAATAACACAATCATTAGAGCCTAACAAATTTTCAATAAACCAATGAACTCCAATATCTGGATGAATAAACCTAAATTTTGGTGATGACAACATTTCTACTCATGACCAGGAAAGTGGGTCTTAAATTGCATAGATCTCTTGCAGGTTACTATTCAATGTTTCTCCTAAAATGTTCTTCTGTGAAAAGTTGATGATTTCATACTTAGTCCAAAAAGGAAGAAATATAACTGGGTTGCAGTAAGACATTCTAGGAAACCCAAGGAGAGATTTCCACACATGGAAGTATGAGTCCTGCCTTGGGGCGGGGGCATATGCCTGTCACAGTTTTAAGAGGCAAAGCTGTTTTAGTGATATATCGAGCTTGGTGTACAGAGTCATGGACTCAGTAGATAGAACTTTTGTCATGAATAAAGGGATCCTGGGCTGGATGAAACCCATCACGATTTCTTACATCTTCTGAGGTAAAGGAGTTCAGGTGATGCTACACAGAGATTTGAAACATGTCTTTGCCTCCTCGTTCTTAAACTGCCTGGTTGTGGCATAGATATGAGAGAAGGTCAAAATCCAGGGGAGAATTTAGAATTAGGAATGACTTCAGTTCAACTGCACTGACTACCAATGACACAAATATATTCTCTGGGAGCAATCAATCAGGATTATATATTCCTTTGGTTTACCAAGGAAGGTTGATTTTAAGCCAAACTGACTCCTGCTGGATGGGTGCTTGACACTTGCTTCATTGATCACTGTTGGTTGAACATCAAGAAGCACTTTTAGATATTAGCATGTAAAAGAAGGAGGGAGGGAGAGGGACAAGGAAAGCCAAGAAGATGTAGAATCAAGTTTGAAAAGGAAAAGAAGCATTTAGATGGACAAAGACTTCCTAAAAGGAAACTAAAACCCAACAGACCTATAAAACCAACCACCCAGCTGTTGTCTATAATAATGAAAATTTTTTCAAAAGACAATGAAAAGTGATGTGCAGTCTAGTAAAATTATAATTAGTCCATGGATAGAAAGTATATAGCTTGTCACCTGGGCTCGACTGTCATGTTACAGGAAGCATTGGCATGCAGGGCTTCTTGGTAGACAGAAGCAGAGCGGATGGAAGCTTGGGACTGAAACTATCCTGAGTCCAGCTTCTTTTAGATTGAGGGCATGGAGAGAAGTCATCCTGAGGGCAGAGAACACCGAGATGAAAGTACCTCTTTCTCAGAGGAAGACTTTTTCTTGGGTCAAAGGCAGAAAGATTTTAACTATTTTAACTCAAAGCAAATGAAGATTCAAACAGTTAGTACCTAGATCTTCAAAGGTCTCAGCTTCTCCGAATAGCCATAATCACTTGAGGAAGAGGAACTCAGCACAAACCTAGTCAAGAGTTAGTGGTAGAGATTTAGGAAAAAAGATTAACATCAGCACTTGAATCAGTATTTGTGACTAGATGGATGGCAGGTACTGTGAACAGGGTCTAAAACTTACTAACATTAAGAGTAGTAGTAAAAGGGTCAAAACAGTGATCTATATACACCATCTAAACAGTTAGTTTTTAAAAGCTCAAAGGAAGGTCAAGGGAGAAATTCCTTGTTTTCTCAAGTCATCGTTAGCTTGTAATTGCACTGGGCCCATGCCACATCTCTTCCGTTGTTCTTTGCCTTGGGGACCTACCCTCTGCACAGACACTGGGGAAAGAGGAATTTCAAAGGCATGGAGGAAATGGGAATGAGATGAGTCTTGAGCCAGCAATGGAGAAAGCATGGCCGTGTGAAATTTCAATGTGTTCCTTTGGTTACTTAATGTGTCTTTCATTCTGCAGAGTTTGGTACAGAGCGAGCTCTGCATCACGTGGTATCTTATGCCCACAAATATTTACCAAAACAAAATGGACATCAAAAAAGTATACTTTACTTAAAGACAAATAAAAAGCCCTATAGATGTTTTTCATTCCACATAGTCCTTTGATTTTACACATAATTGGTTCAGCTCTGTGCTCCTCTTTTTCTCTAGTTTATTTTATTCTATGTCTACATGAATAGAGAAGAAAATGTATTCATTAAGATCCACTGAACTACATATGACATTGTGCAAAATTATTATGGATTTAGGGTTGCACTGTGGAGTGATAGATAGCAGGTTTAACTGAGCTGATTTCTACTGTGCTTATTATTATCTAAGTAAAATATAGTATGATAAATGCTATGATTCAGGAAATCAAAAGAGCTAGCCAGGACCATTAATTTTAAATGAAGACAACCAGGAGATGCTCTGCAAAAAAAAAAAAAAAAGCAATTTGGGATCAGATATTTGAAAGACCAGAGTAGAGACCATGGGGAAGAGGATTTAGTGGTCAAAGGTAACAATGTGAACAAAAACCCAGATAAAAAAGACAGCATTCAACTTTCAAGGATGCAAAGTTTTGCAGTGAGACTGGGCTATGACCAGGAAGAGAAGGGCTAAGAATGGAAACATGGAGATGAACAAGGGCCAGCTTGGGGAGCTTTGCAGGTCAAATAGGAGACCTGAGTTTAACACAGAGAAGAACCTGGAGCTGTGAAACTATTTGAAATAGGAACAGGAAAGAGCAGCATTATATTCCAGAGAGGTCATTCTGGCTGGAATAAAACCTGAGCACAGCAGGCTGGTTGGAGACGAGTTAGTTGCTGTGGAGAGATGGCCAGGGTCTAGTCTAGGTAATGACTGTAGTGACAGTGGGCAGAATGGAAAGACAGGTAAGTAGATTTTACAGAGCTTGATGATCGCTAGGATTATAGGAATCATGGGAAGAGGAAGAGAGTTTAAAATGTAAGAGAGGATTGATTGCAGTTTGGGATGTATTGAATTTGGAGTTCATGCAGATTTGTGAGACAGTTGGATCTATGCCTAGATTTGCAACTAAAGATTCTTATCTGGGTTAAAGACACAGATCTGAGAATAAGTACATAGGGGGATAGGCAAAGAAAAGGTGCCTGAAAACAAGACGAGAAAGAAGCAAGAGCAAAGAGCACGCATAAAGTCACAGAACCCCGGATGCTGGGAAGCCCAAAGCATCTCTTGTTTAATTCATCAATATCTTTGACAGATTTCAAGAAGGAAATGATCAACAAGTGCTGATAATGCCAACTCTGCAGTACCCAGTGGATTTATCAGCAAGAAGGACACACTGCTTTCACAAGGAAGAGTTTAGATGCTGGGTTCAGAGTCCCATTGGTAAAGGCAGCTGACTGAGAGGAAGTGCGGCAGGCAGTCAGTGAGCACAATTCCCTGAAGATGTTTGAATGAGGAGGAAAGAAATGAGGCAGAGGATAAAGAAGGGTGTAAGATGGAAGATGGGTTTAAAAAGCAATAGCGGTGTCCTGAACACACTTAAATGCTGATAGAAAAGAGGCATCAGAGACTGAAGGTGGGAGACAATAGGATCGTAAGCTATGTGAAGTCTCTGAGGAAGTAGGAGGAAGTAGGGTCGAGAGAAGCGCAAAGGCACGCGCAGACAGGATGAAAGCCACTGAGGTAGGAAAGGAAGCCAGGGTAGAGGCTCACGCGAGGAATCAACTTCTCAGAGATGAGAGACAAAGGGAGTTCCAGGCTGTGTTGGAAGGTGGAAGAATTGGTTTTAAAACACCAGAGGGCCAGGGATTTAGCTCAGTTGTTCCACCGCCTGCCTCACAAGAACAAGGTCCTGAGTTCAATCCCTGGTATATTAAAAAAAAAAAAACAAAAAAAACCCCGCATATAGGAAAAAGAACAGATTATTAACTATGAAAAAGCAGGGTGAGAAAGTCAGCCGTGGAAAACATGGACAGTCAGAGAGCACTGAGGGTCTGTTTGCCGTGACAGACCATGCATTCATCGTAGAAGTAATCCATAGAGTTACTTGATTCTCCCTGTTGTTCCTTAGGGTCCTAAAGGATTTTTACTTCTGTATTCCTGCATCTTTGCCCCATTGCAACAAGCAAGCCAGGCTGGTCACCTCCACAACTGAGTTGCTAGTGCCCAACCCAGGTGAGGTCCAGGATTCTTATTTTGTTGGAAAAGAATTGGGTCAATTTCCAAATTTAAATAACGCACCTAGTGCTTATACCACACTGTTATTATAGCTGCACATGCAGCTCCTCAGAGCTTTGCTCACAGTAGATCACCCAGAGAGAGGTCATTTATTCTATGAATTGTGACACCAGTGAGCACCAGCATACTACAGGCCTATGCTATGAAGATTCTAAGCTTTAATTTATACTATAATTGTTAAAAATGAAGCAAACTTTAGAATTTCTCTCCCTCGGTTAATATTCTGGTTTTGCCTCATGGTATTGGGTTAGGTTTTCCTAATCAGTGAAATGAGGATATTAATGGGAGTAAAAACTGATGTGTTTATTCATAAAAGGAATCAATAAAAGTAAAGAACTTAAAATAACGTTTGGCACATAGTGAGGCTTACATAAGCCACAGGGTTCTGCCCATCCTCAGATGAATGCATAAAGAAAATGTGGTGTGTATACACACTGGAAGGCTACTTTGCCAGAAAGGATAAACTTGAGTCATTTGTAGGAAAATGGACGCACCTCGAGACCACAATGTTAAGTGAAATAAATTAGACACACAAGCTTAGATATCACAGTTTCTCTTGATAAACCTAAAGTATAAATAAAGAGAAAAATAAAAGATAAATAATAGGAAGTCAGGAGAGCTTTCTCAAGTGGGAAAGTATCAAGAGATGGAGGGAAGGGAGGTAAAGGCTTGAAAAAATTGAGCTGTGTTATGTACATGTACCAGCTCCCCAAAGGAATGTGATCATTAGGTAATGAAACATGCACTAATGAAAATCCAACTGAAAAATTCTGTGTGGCTACAATGAGATGCACATTTCTGCAAACACAATCTGATTATTTATTCACCAAAAAACAAAGATCTACAAATAGTACAATATTTGCATAAATTTGAATGTATGATCACTTCAATTCAGCCATCTCTAAAACTAGACTTAGGGCTATATTAAAATTTTAAAATTCTACAAAGTAAAACTTTGTATTATTCATTTTCCCCTTACCAGGATGAAACACCCAACAGCCACAACTTGAAGGAGGAGAAGTTTGTTTTGGGTATTAGTTTCAGAGGGCTCAGTTCACGGTTGGCTGGCTCTAAGCTAGAAACTGCATGACACAAGGGCAGGCTTACCCTGTGGCAGCTAGGAAGCAGAGATTGGGGAAGAAAGGATGGACTGAGAACAAGAATATGCCCTTTCAGGTCTCACCCTCAGTGACTCACCTCCAACCAAGCCCCACATCCTAAAAGCTATGGATTTTTTGATCCACTGATGAATATAGTGGCCCCATGAGCCAATGACTTTCCAAATGCCCTACCACTGATTTAGGGGGGCATGTTTTTATCTAAACCATAACATTCCACCCCTGCCTCCCAAAAGCCTCATGCTCATGTCATTATGCAAAATGCATTTAGACTAGCTCTAAGAGTAGCCAAAGTCTTAACAGTTTCAATATTGCTGAAAAGTTCAAGTCCAAAGTCTCTTCTATGACTCAGGAATCTTTAAAAAAATGCAAGTTGCATAATACCAAGGTGCAATAGCACAGGCTAAACATCCCCATTCCAAAAGGGAAGAATCAGGGGGCAGAAAAGAATCAGACCAAAGAAAGATACAAACACAGCAGGGCAGATGTTAAATTCTGTAGTTCTATATCTGACATCCAGAGTACACAGGAGTGAAGTGTGACCTCCCAAAGGTTTCAGCATTCTCAACCCAGCGAATTTGTTGTCTGCAGCCCATACAGCCTCTCTTCTGGGCTGGGTATGCTCATGGCCTGCAGATCTTCTCGTAAGACATTCCACACTCCTGGATGTCTAATTTCCTGGGGTCTCCACTTCACCATCGGCTTCATTCTCATAGCTAAACACAGAGTCTTCTCAGGAGTTCCTGGCCTGGCTTTCCAGGCCTTCCTCTGAAATCTGGGTGGAAGTCTCCCTAACCCCACAGCATGCATTCTGCATGCTTGAACAAACAGAATGATGTGAAAAATGTTAAGGTCTGCTACTGCTGACAACAGTAACCAGGCTCCCTTGGACCATGACCACAGTAGTCTCTGAGTATCTGGATGGCTGAACACACTGAATGAATCTTAGGCAACCAATTTCCTAGGAGCCTTTCCTGAGCAGGGCCTTCTTCTCTTCTCAAATGAAAGGTTGGTTCATACTTCTATACACTTGAATGATTGATAGTTATAGTCTTGCTGGTTTCTGAAGGGCCCTTAAGGCATCTTTCTTTTTATCTCTGTACAAAGTACTTGATTTCTTTTTATAGTTGCTAATCTCTTTTGCAGGCACATGAAGGTGGTATCCTCCGACATCAACTTTACATGTGGTTCCTTTGGACAAAATGTAAGTTTCTGTTTTGGCTCTGGTCTTTGGTTCCCATTATAAATCTGGCTAAAAGACACCAGTAGTACCCATACCAAAGCCTGAATGTAAGGCTGCCTTAAAATTTTATCCATCAGATCAATTAGTCTACCACCTTTAAGTTCAACCTCATACAAAGGACAGAGACAAAATGTAAATATTTTTTGGGGGGTGGTTTGCTACAGCGTAAAACATATGGCATCTAGTCCTTTGTCAATGACGTCCTGTTCCCAACTGAGACCTCCTGAGCCTGGCCTTTACTGTCTGCATTCTTATCAGCATTCTGGTCTTTCAGGCTCAGACAAGAATGATCTATCAGTCTCTCCTTACAGCATTCTAGGGCTTCTCCTGCCCACACCCTTCAACTTTTCCAAACTCCTCCTTCTAACCAGTTCCAAAAGCTTTTAAACAACATGGTCAGGTACAGGCACAGCAGCAGTTTCATTGCTGGTACCAATTTTCTCTAATAATCACTTTCTCTTTGGTGGAACACAGTACCTGGCAAGCTCAGTTTAAGGAAGGAAAACTTTCTCTGTGCTCCCAGTTTTCAGAGGGGTCAGTCATGGTTGGTTGGCTCCAAGGCAGGAACAGCATGGCAGAAAGGCATGGTAGAAGAAAGCTTCCTATGCATGCCAGCTAGGAAACAGAGAGAAGGAAGAACAGATGACCTGGGGACAAACGCCCATCCTTCCAGCTCATGCCTCCAGTGACCTAGCCCCAGCCACACTGCACCTCCTAATGGTATATTTAGATAGGAACTGCTCAGTGCATTCTCATGATCCAAAGCTCCACCTTTGCACATATGAGATTTTCATGAACACAATCTAAACCATAATACACGTGCATATTTTTAACTATAGAATTTAATATAAACTACACAGTTCTGCTTTTGCATACAAGTTACTATCCTGCAAATGGTTATCCTGAATATTGTACTGTTTTTAATCTCACAATTATAGAGCAATTCTACTATATTCTCTTTGTCAAAAAACTGAAATATCTAAGTGTCTTTCTTGATTGATTTCAAGTATTGAGAATATTTTTCACACTTTATCATAGATCTATTCACATATAAAAAGCTGACAATTTTTCTTTGGGTGGAAAAACTGATACTTGTGGTAAAAAAGGAAATCTTTAATTGCCTCTAAAAGTAAAATATTTAAATATCACATTTGATCCTTAAAAGCTACTTAAATTTTCTTATAACCTGTCTTACAGACAAAACTACACCTTATAAAGGCCACTATAAGTTAATTCCTAGGACCAGCTACTAGAAAACAGGCTTTTTAGGCATTCCACCAGAATTTATTTAAATTACATGAAATTAAGTTTTGACATAAAATTCAGGTAACTTTAAAAATTCTAGTCTATACTATACATGGTATTATAAATTCTGGACTTGTTTACTCATCTTCACTCCTCTTCCTGTGAAATTATTCCTAAAAGCGACTTAAGAGCCCCTTCCCATTAATAGTAGGTTAAATGACTCTCCCTTAAGACTACAGAATAAAACTCCTGCAGACCAAAACTTCCTTGATTTTTTATGAAAATTAAGCAAATCAAATATCTTCAACTATTCCATTGTGTTACAAAAAACCAGATGCTGAAAATATTTAAAATATGATAGTACCTCCAAGTATTTTCAAAATCTAACAAACTAATACGTGCTATAAGTAGTTCATATTTTTCATCTTTGAAGATTGGCTTTTTATACCTGGTTATAAAATGGGAAAATGCTGAAATTATTCAATAGTAGCAGACAATAAACATTTTCTTGAGTTGGGCTGTGCAAAGTGTGGTGCACTTGGGAGGTATGCGGGACCCAGGGTCTCTCTTTGGCTCTAGGGTTGTCCATCCTCAGAAAGTCTGATTGCAGCACTAAAGCCACATGAAACCTCGGTGTTAGAACACCAAGAGTAGCAACATCATTGTGAAGAGTAGAATGTGTTACTTTTATAATTTGTAATCAGTTTCAGTATGTTGTTTGTTAGTAAATGCAGAACCAGGAAAAAAATGAGTTGAAGAATTTCTTAAAATTTTTTTCACTCTGTTGCAGTAGCTTGGTTTAGCCCAAAAATTTAGGGATATATCTAGTAGAAAGAACAAATATTGAAATACTCTGCTTCTTTTCAATTAGAATCAGGGCTCTGTAAATAGGAAGGATGGCTTTTTAGCAAAGACCTGTTATCATTCCTTTGATTGTCATTGTACTGCGTTATGATAAACTTTCATAATGTGTTTCAACCTTCAGGCTACTAAAAATTCTGAATTCTTATGAGACTTTATTACACATTACATACAGACAATTTTTTAAACAGTTCTAGGTATACAGGAAGCTCTGTCTTGGTTCAAAAACAATGAAAAATATTCTAAGCAAAGAATAAAGAGAATATTCAGAAAAGTACCCAAATGAGAATGTTTTTTCTCAAGAACTGAATAGCAGGCAAAAATCTGTCTCCTTTGATGAACTGTTGTCCTTTTGTTTTTTTCTTATAGTAGAAGTGCTAGCTCTAGAAAAAAGAGAGAAAAGTCTTTATTCTGTTTGATTTTGATTTTTCCCATGTCTTAGTATTGTGGTCTAAATTGAAAACAGATTCCACTTTTAAAAGAATGATTCTGCCTACCATGTGAATTTCTAAGAAGCTGCAGAAATTAAAGAGATGGTTTGGTTTATTTAGAAAATGACTTTTCAGTGTCTAAATGTTAAAGAAAATGAAAAATGAAGTATTGACTGTCAAATATCACTACTGAGACTAAGAAATCAAATCTATAATCTAGCCAACAATATAGGCTATTATGTCAGGATTAAGTGGAAACAGAAGCATTTAAAGAAAGTACGATAAGAATAATTTTTGGTATAATTTGTTTCATGATTCACAAAGCAATATTGTAAAGAACAATCTTGCATGTGTGTGTGTGCATGTGCAGTGTGAAGGAGGCGACCCAAATTTCCCTGGCTAATGAATCTACTCAGTTACAGTAGCTGGGTTAGAGTGTTTGGGCCCTGTTTCTCTTTTTATATTTTGTCTCTTATTCAATCAAGCTTACTGTGTATGTTATACTTTGAATGCTATCTCAAATCCTTTCTGCAAAAGTGCTTGATATAAATAGATGGCAACATTTTAAAAAAATCAAACCTGAAGCTGTTTTTAAAACTTTGGTAAACAGATCTTTACTTGCTGATTTGTGATGTAAATATCTGCCTCTCTTGTAGAAATAATTATATTCTACAGTGAGAAAGGGAAAAGAAAAGCAAAAGAAAGAATGTATTATTGAGCTCCTGTGAGGTGCCAACTACAGTTGAGTGCTTCACTTACAGAAGCTCATTTTACTCCTGTGTGCTTACAGATGGTGAGGAAGACTCAGGTATTCACTAAGTTCATGCAGTTCAGAAGTGTCATCGTTGGGAATCTAAATTCAGGTGAGTCCAGTTCCTAAGCTTATGCTCCTTTTCCCTATGTAAGCAGGCTCCTGATGTATGATGCTGAATTGAGGTAGCTCGACTGGCCAGGTTACTCAGTGCCTACAGTTTCATCCACAGAACTGTGCAGGTCCCAGCTAGAAGTGACTTTGTAGTTGTGCAGTCCTTAAAAAACTATATTCATGCTGCTACATGTCCACATTTTAGGACATTTTTTGAAAAACTGGACTGACACTAGTAAAAAAGCTTGTACAGAGAGCAAAACTCAAAATATATGACAGCATGCACAGGCAGCTTTCACTGCCACTTGTTTTTTAAGAATCAGCATCACTATTTATACATAACACACTCATCCCTAAATAGAAAATCATGAAAACTTTATAGGAATCCCCACCACTTCCCCAAATATTATGTAAAATGTATGTTTACATCTCTGTAAGATACATGGCCTGGAGAAGATCCAGTCAAGAGTATGAAAGTGTGATGAAGTGTGCCTTCCGTAGTTATATAATATGCTGACTTTGGGCTTGTGCTAGAGGAATTGTTCCTTGCCTCCAGCTCCTGAATTTACTACAGCTGCCAAATGCTTCTAAAACCTCTCACTCTCAACCCCAGGGCTGGAGAAATTCCACAGCCCTGAGAGATCAAGTTTCACATCAATATTTTGGTGGGCTCATTGCCAATGGCTTATCAAGGAAAAATATAATTACAGGCGAGACTGCAGCAAGTTGATTCTATAATATTCTCCCCTCCTGTCTCAGCTGCTAAAATATAATATAATGAAAGTGATATAAGATACTGCATCTGCCCTTTTGGTAATTCTATTTTTGTTTCATTCTGTTTCTGGGTTGAGGACTCCTCCAAGCTATGCCAAACCTACTGATACTCAGTTCCTAAAACATTAGCATCTGATGTAGGAAAGTAACAGCTTAAAGGAGATCTTATGATAGAGAAGAAAGATGTCAATGAATTGAGAAATCGAGGTCATGGCAAATGGAAATTTGTTTTTTCTAGAAATGCCTTAATAGTTCAAATTCTATACTACGAATACAGTTAGTCTTCAATAATTCATTCATTTTGTTTATGGGTCTGTGGGGACTTATTTTTTATCACCATATGTCATACATTATAATACTAAGGCACAATCCAGGGCTAATTCCCATTGTCCATTCAGATTCAGTTGTAAAGTTTTACCTTCTAATACATTCAGAAAGGAGGCACAATTTCATCTTGGCATCTTAGAAGCCATAAGCCAATGCACTTTACTGATTATAGACTCAAGACCAAATAACTTAGCATCAAAGACCATTCTACCATCCTGGCTCCCCTGACAAATTTCTGTAGTTTTACCCTTCACTCTCCCATGAACACTTTGTACTAACTGGCCACATTACTTCTTTCTCTCCATTCACATAATATTTGCCTTGTGACGTGGTTTACTTGAACTCTGATGTGTAGCTCTCCTTTCTCTGTCTGTGAAAACCCTCCATCAAAACCTACATGTGACTATGCTCTGATGATACCACCCCTTGTTTCATAGTTACCTGATTCCATCATTGCTATTTCTCCACCTCAACTACAAGAGCTTCTTTGGGCAAGACCATGCTTACCAATCTCTGCATGCTGAGCATCTGTAACAATCCCTGGTTTGCTCTGGCTCTCAATAAATACCACTGATCAATGTTTTTATACATTTACTTCAAGGAAGGCCATTCATTTCTTACAATATCGTCCCTAACAGTTAGCTTGTTCAATGCTATAGCTTAAGTTGTATTTCTTTACAACTTGGATTTACTTTGTCCATAGGGAGTTACTAGTTGTTGGATTCAGCAGTAAAAGTTTGGACCCTAGTTTCACTACTTACTACTGTATAAATTTGGAATATTATCTATAAAATGTCTATAATATGAAATAATATTTTCTTGGGAAGACTATTAGAGGGATAGAACACTTGCCATGTACTTGGTGTTCAACAAAGGAACCAATAATATTTATCTCTGGGATGTTGTCAGACTCTGTCACCCATGTGCAAAGCAGACCCAGAGGATTGGCTTTCATTGGTAAAACAAGGAAGGTTAAAAGTGTTTTAGTTACTTCTCTAGTTGCTGAGACAAAATACTGGACAACCAAAGTTAAAGGAGGAAAGGTTTATATGGCTCACAGTGTGTAGATGTTTCAGTTCATAGTTGGCTGCTCCAAGGCAGGGTGGATGGCAGAGGGGAAACAGTTCATGGCAGGTAGAAGGCAGCAAGGCAGCAAGCAGCCAGTGATGGTAGCAGCCCTCTTTCTGTTCCTTATATTCTATCTAGGCTATATATCCTTAGGGAGGGTAGCACTGATGGCCAGGGTGGGCCTTCCCATTAACTACATTCAGAACTAAGCCAAACTAATCAATAAATGAATTTAGTAATCACACACCCTTAATCCCAGTATCACACACTTTAGATCAAGCCACCTTTGAAAAGTCCCACCTATGAAGCTTTGGATCCTAGACACAAGCCACATCACTAAGGTAGTGTGGAATGCTAACTGGCAAGGCACACTTCAACTATGGAGCTTTAAATCTCAGGCCAGAGGAAGGAGGGAGTGGTAGGACCATGGGAAAGGAAGGGAAATATAGAGGCAGACCCTTAGGAAAACTGAGTCCCAAGATCTGATGACAGAATAGCTAGCGATATTGAAAAGAACAACCAGGATTTTTTTTTAACACTATATTGGGTAGTTTGCAAACTAAGATTGTCTAAAGCACCTTATCAGATAGCTATGATTAGCTTTTCTTAGAAATGAGAAAACTGCGTTCAGAGAGGTTATATAACTTGATGAAAGTGACAAAGCTAGTATATAATGATGTCTAAAGTCAAGACATCAGTTTCTGAAAAGCCAGGCCCCTGTTACTATATCAATCTGCCTCATAAAACCTGTGAATTAGCCAGATGGTCCAGCTGCCAATGTTGTCAATTTCTGTTATGTGACCAAATGAAGAGCTCTGCTTATAAACTAAGTTTTTTAAAGTTTAAAAAGGAGATCTCATCTATATTGTCTCATTTTATCATGTGAAAAAGGCCAGGCTAGTTTTAACCCCATTATTACAGATAAGGAAACAGGCTCAGTGATTAACTGCCTAAGAATTACTCATGACATACACATACATTCAATCAGACAAGTTTATTTTACTGATGTGTTTAAAATTGTAAAATCCAAGAAGTCCGGCTGGAGCTGACTCTGCTCAGCAATGTGTACCACTACCAATGGCAAGAAAGAAGTACACAATGAAGAACCAGAAGGTTGTTGAATAAATGAATGCATACATAAATAAGGAGTGAATACATCAATAGATAAAGCACATGTATTTAGTAGCAGTGTTTTTTGTTTGTTTATTTGGGTTTTTTTGGTACCGGGGATTGAACTCAGATTCCTGAGCTTGCAAGGCAGGTGGTAGAACCATTGACCTAAATCCCTGGCCCAAAGAACATGTATTTAAAGGAAAGACAAGATGCTTTGGTTTGGCCAAAGCCCTTAGGTACATGACTAGATCAGCGTGACTAACATAGATGGGCCACCACCTATTTGAATGAGAGGTTTTAAGCACCTCTTTCATTTTAAATACTATCTTCCTAAACCACAAGGGAAAATAGAGCCATAAACTAGGTGCTTTTTAACATTTAAAAATATAAACATACAAATCTGTAGGAATTGGTCCTCCTGTCCCTAATGCATTTTATTTCACTTTTAGCTATCAGATTGCCCTTTATAAAAATAATACTTGAGTAAATTTGAAATCCATGTAGACTATTTTAACAAAATACTATAAAGAGAGTGGAATTTATCACAGTTCTAAATGCCAGGAAATCCAGGATCAAAGGGCTTGAAGATTCAGTGTCTGGTATGGGTCTGCTTGCTAGTCCAGGAATGGCTGTCTTCTTGCTGTATATTTATGTGCTAAAAGGTAAGTTCTGTGTCCTTTTTTACAAAGGCTTTAATCTCATTCATGAGGGCTCCACCCTCAGGACCTAATCATGTCCCAAAGGCCTTATCTCCAAACACCATCACACTGGGGGGTTTGTTTCCAACATGTACATTGGGAGGACACAGAACCCAAACTGCAAAGGGTGTTGTGGTTTAATGGCAAAGCTTTTCTAGCCAGTCACCTATGCTAAAATATGAGCAGTCATGATAGGAAGGAACAGAAAAGGGACTGAAAGCAGAAGGACATCCGTGGCTTGGAAACACATTGACATTTCTACCAGGTACTTCTGTGTTCCATATTTTTCAAGGCTCAGTGACTCTTTCTAGAGTTAACTTATTAATGCTTACCTTAATCTCCAGAAATATTTCCTGAAAACTTACAATTATCAAAATGATTCAACAACCTGATGCTCATCTAGTTACTTATACTCATATGATGAGGCTCATTGTTTCAGAAACAAATTATACCAGGGTAATGAGATGAGATACAGGTAGGGATTAAGCCACTGGACTGCTTTTTCTTACATCTTAGTTCTACCACATATTTCCTGTCAATCCCAGGAATGTTTCGTAAGGTGTCCATGCTCACTTTCAATGAACATGGAGATACTATCCACATCATCAGGTTATTAGGAGGACTAAGTGACTTAATACATTGAAAATATCTGAAATTTATAACATTACTGGTATGTTGTATGTCCTTAATAAATGTTGCCTATTCATAAGTCATAATTCATGTCCTCAGGAGCACATTGGTTAAACAGCTGAACTGACACTAAGGTTATTTCTTTATTCTTCTCAGTCATTTTTTTCTCACATTTTGAATGATTATCTTACTAACTAGTAATCCTTTGCCCATTTAATGACTTGTACCATGTCTTTAACAGATCAATTTTAGTATTCTTTAAGTCTTGTACTGTGACATGTTTCCACTGCATATATCTTGTCCCTATAACATGATTGTAAGATATTCCAAAACAGGGAAATCATCTTAAATAACTTCGAACTTCCATGATCTAATGTCATGCTAAATATACTTGAATGAGTGAGAAGCCAACATAGTTAGATTGGTAAGCAAGTTATGTTTCCTCCTAACATTTATTTCGCTAATTGGTTACCTTTTTGAACTCAAAATTACCTCTTTTTCTCTATTCTTTTAATCCCGGGTCAGAACATTCTATAATCATTTTAATAAATGATTATAAATCATCATAATAACAATAATAAAATGATTATTAATCATCATAATAAAAGTAGAGAATCAGTAATGTGAAGTGTTTTTAAATCAGCTTTTACCAAGGGTCTCCTGACTTCAAAAGAAATAACTATTCCGTATTTGCTAAACGGATCTTAAATATACACTTTTGCTTGCTCTTTTTGTCCGTTATATTAACCAAAATAGAGCTTTTGAATAAAATATTTAACTATTCTCAAATTTTTTTTCAGGATTGAGTTTTCATTTAAGTCCAACTGCAAACAACAGGTCATATTTCACTTAAATAATGGCAAGTGGCTCTGTATTACAGACATTCTTACATAAAAATATTCAAATTAGGAAAAATGCATTCCGAGAAATAATCAAATATAGCAAAGAGGTCAAGTATTTGGAAAGTGGAGCTCTGATTTGCAGAACAGCCTCTGTAGCCAGCATTCATTTACAACAGTGGAAGAGATGAGTTGGGACCACAAGACCAACATGTGAGAATCCATCTCTCAGGAAGATGTGCAAAACTCTAATGTTTCCAAATTATGTTTTTTTTAAGGGTAGGAAAAACTTTACTGAGGAAAAGAAAGCTTCTAAGAGAGACAGAAGGGGGACTGGAAAGTGGGTTGCCTGCCCACCCCATTCTTCAAAGATGTTTTATACAGCAAAGCTACGTGGTGAGGCGGGTACAAAGTGGGACAAAACTACAAGACCCAATGGAAAATTACAAGGTGGGCATGAGGTGGGGCAAAACCATGACCAATCATCTAAGTTGTTTTGATTAATGTATAATTTGCCCAATTTATAGTAAATTTCAAATGTCTAAAAATGAATTTTCTTGTAGTGCGTAAAATCCACATCACCCGTTGAGCTGACCTTTTGCTTTTTTGTCTAACAAATAGACTTAAATAGTTGCTGCCCCTCCCTTTTTTCCTAGATAAAAAAAAGTCAAATACAGGAAAAAGCGCACTTGAAGTATGTAACACAACAAGTTTCGATAAAAGAATGCATCTGTGTAGCCACTGGTACAATGAACACAGAACCTCTCCTTCATCCAAGAAAATTCTCATGCATCCTTCTAGCCAAGTCCTCTTCTCAGAGGTAACCACTGCTCTGACTTCAATTACTATAGACAAGTTTTGCCTGTTCTTACACAGCATGGTTATCTTAGTCCATTTCTGCTACTATCAAAAAAGCCCTAAGCTGGGTAATTTATAAGTAACAGAAAACCATTGCTCACCATTCTGAAAGCAGGGAAGTGCAAGACCAAAGTGTCTACAGATCAGCATCTAGTGCTGGGCCTCTCTGCTTTATACAGGACACCTCTGTGCTGGGTCCTCTCATGGTAGAAGAAGACAGGTTCTCTCCAGCCTTCTGTATGGAGACGGTAACCCTCTTGGGAGGATGGAGACCTGGAGACGCAATCACACCCAAAGGGCTCCCCCTCTTAATGCCATCTCCTTGGAGACTAGATTTTAATACATGAATGTTGGAGGGACAAGGATGTTCAGACTATAGCAGTATATACTATTTTGTATGGCTTTTTTCACTGTGTAGTAGCAATTTTAAAAATTGGTAAGTAGTATTACATTATGTGGATATATCAAAATTTGGTTATCCATTCTACTGTTGATGTACTTTGGGCTGATTCTGACAGTAAGCTACTAGAAAAGAGCTAGTATGAACATGTCTGTGAATGTGTTTATAGATGCTGCCACCAGAAGTCATACCTTGTTATATTTTGGAATTAAATTATTTCATGAGGTAACATATAGTTTATCTTGGTACACATTCTATCTGCACTTGAAAGGGCTGTGTATTTTAAGGTTGATGAATGCAAGCTCTATAAATGTTTATCAGGCCAAAGTGATTGATAGTATTGATAAAATATTACATATCTTTCCTAATTCTTTTATGTAGTTGTAGTTGTGCTGTCAATTGCTAAGAGTTTTAAAGGTTCGCAGATTTATAATGTCTCCACTTGGTGTGTCAGTGTTTGCTCCAGGTATGAGACTTTGTGATTAGATTCATACACATAGATGATAACTTTGTCTTCTTTTTAATTCATATCACTATGAAATATCCTTATTCATCTCTGGTGATATGTTTTCTTCTGAAATCCACCTTGTGTGACATCAGTAGAGCCGTACTGACATTCTTATGCTTAATGTTTACACGGCTTATCTTTCCATTCTTTTATCTAAAACTCATTATAGCTTCGTATTTTAAATGTCTCTTGTTGGTAACATAATAATACTTGGCATTGCTTTTTGATTCAGTCTATTGATCTGAATTTAGCAAATTAGCCTAATGTAACTATTAATACACTATTAATACATGTATTTATGTCTCCTATTGTGCTATTTCTTTTGTATATTTCCCTGTCTCTTTTCTTGCTTCTTCTGCATATACCTATTTTAATATTCCATTCTGACATTACTAAGCTTCCCAGTTATCTTTTGTGTAGTTACCTAGATTGTGGGGCACAGGCACACCCCCTCCACCTCCACACAAATGCTTATCACAGTCCATTTAGAACGAACACCATACTCCCTCACAAGTAGTCATCTAATTCCACTAACAGTTCCTACCCTCTGTAGTAATGTTTTATGTATTCACCATCATAGCGTGATGTTGGACTTTAACATTAAATCATTTATATTTTAAATAAATTAAGAGAACAGTCTTTTGTACTTACCCCTGTATTTACTACTTTTGGTGTTTTTCATCTTTTCCCTGTGATCTAGAATTATAGCTGCTAGCATTGCCTTTCATCTTGAAGATGCCTTTCAGCACTTCTTATATTATAGGTCTGCTAGTATCCAACTCTCCTAGCCTTCATTTCTCTGAAAGTGTGTTTATTTCACTTTCATCTATAAAGGATATTTTTCTTGAATATAGGACTATATGTGGGCTTTTTCTCTTTCAAGACTTTTTAAAGCTATTTACACGTTTTCTTCAGTATCACCTTTCTACTGCTGCTATAACAAATGACCACAAACAGTAACTTAAAACAGCACAAATATATTCCCTCACAGTGCTACAAGCCAGAAGTTCAGATGCTGGTGGGTTAGCTATCCCCTTTCCTAGTAACTCCTAAAACCTAAATGAGGCATTGGCAGAGTCTTGCTTCCTCTGGGGGCCTTAGGGAAGACTGTTTCCATGTTTCCTCAGGCTGCCAGGGAAGAAAGCGTCTCTCACAGGATGAGGACTGTATTTCCTCACTGATTATCTGTTAAGGGCAATGCTGAGCTCTGAGGACCCCTGCATGTCTTGGCTTATGGCCCCTTCCTCTGGTTTCAAAGCCAGCAACTGATACACAGCTACTTTCATGTTTCAGATCTCTACTGCTCCTCTCCTATACTTCTCCAACTCCACTGAAAAGCCTCTTTGCTTTCAAGAAGTTGTGACTGAATTATATGTTCATAACTTTATTAACATAAATAAAAATGGTGGCTCAGAAAATATAAATAGTGTGTCTTTGATAAAACAGCTTAGATTTAAATTTATAAAAAATCCCTTAGAAATTTCCCTTTGAATCATATTTGTATTTTCTATTTATGTGGCCTCAGTCTTCTGACTTTTTGAATGGGATAAGTATAAAATAATCTTAACTTAGTCATCCTATTATTATCAACAATTTCACTACTGTAAACTGAAAAAATATTTCTCTAACTTTCAAGCCAAAGCAAAGGCAGAGGAGTTTTCAGTTTTGGTGAGGCTAAAAATTTTCCCTGGGTACCTATATGATCTTACAAGAACAACAACAAGAAATTAAAGTGGAGAGAAACAAAAAGCTGACAGCCCCTGGAGAGGATGTGACCCTTAAGAAAAAAGTTTACCCTTATTGAGATTCATGTCTGTCTCGTAGAGGAAGGAAATCAACTACTAAAATGGAGGCTGAGTTCTCCCAGGTGGAGACTGATTAGCAGAGTATGATATCCGGGTCCTAATCGCTGAACCTGAGTGAGGGTGGAGTGATGGTATCAGCTTGAGAAGTTAGCTTAGCAGAAGTTTAGCCAAATCTGCTCAGCAATTCCTGCCCTACGGTGGCTCTTCCTCACCCCTAGGGTGCAGAGGACCATCCTAGGGCAGCTTCTCGCCTGGAAGTTAAAAAGGGGCAGTGAAGAAGGCCGAGGCTGCTGCTGTTCCTACAGAGGAGCCCCCGTATGTGGTCCCCTTATTTGGGCCAGTGGTCCAAATAAATTTAAGAATGTGTCACAGACTATGGTGTTTTGTAAGCAGCAATTCTAATCAGTTTTTTCCAAACTTTAGTGTGTATCCACTGCCTGAGGCCTTGGTGAAACGCAATTCCCTTTTGATTCAGTGAGTCTGGTGTGCTGCTGAATAATTCATATTTCTGACAAGTTCATAAGTGACGCTGGAACAGATAGAGACCGCGGTTTGAGAACCATTATCCCAAAACGTTGTATGGGTGTCCATAAAGAAGCAAACGGTAGGGCCACCATCTAAAATGCACTACTGCATATGGACCAGCCAGGGGCTGGGCTGGCGGTGATGGTGCTGGAGAACATGCAGTGGGTTCACTGAGGCACATGAGCGTAAAGTGAAAATGGCCAGCAGCCACCAAGTCACTTACTGCATGCAGCACAAGTGTTTGGGCATCTCTTATGCCTCACAACTGCTGTATGAGATGTGCACCTCACAGAGAAGGAAGGAGGCTCTCTGGGACTACATGACACATCCCTGTCCAGGACTATACATGGCAGAGCCAGGTGGACTGCAGTAGGCATCACTGGATGAAAATCTGTCCACTCACTCCTTCAAAAGCTGTCTAAATCCTGTTCTCAGGCACTGCGACTCAAAGTTTAGACTGGGAACTTGCCCTCAGGAAATGACCCTTCTAACAGGGGCTGCTAGGTGGTGCCTGTGATTGCCAAGGCTGTGCCACCTGTTGTGATGGAATAGCTGTTTCCAAGAGAAGGGACCCACCCAGCCTGGCAGCAGAGTAGGAAATGATTTCTTCAAAGTGCCCAGGTGATTGCAGTGGTCAGACATATTCAGGCTGCTGTCAACTCACTCAGGCGAGTAATAGGATCACCTCTTCCTAACGCATTTCAACAATGATTTGAAGCTCTGGTTCTCAACTGGGTGGGTGGACAGTAGACTCTGGGTAACAGACTGCCGAGAAGAGAGGACATTAGCCCACAGCTTCATTGGACTAACTCCCTCAGAACCCAGCCTGGTCTCCAGGTGGCCCCTGAGGGCAGAGCTCGTGGAGACTGCTCAGTAAGTAAGGCACATCGGGTAGAAGATGCTCATTTCTCAATGTGTGTCAGGATAGATAGGAGCACCAGCACTGCCTGGGCCTTTAAGAACGCAAATTCTCAGGCTCTGCTCCAGGCTACTGAGTCAGTTCTTGGGGTGTAGCCCAGTGGTTTGTATTTGCAGGAGTTCTGAGCAACCCGGACACACCCTAAAAATTTAAGAAATTCTTAGAGAGTTATGTCTAGTCAAAGTTATGGGGTTAATCTGCATAAAACAAGAACCCCTTAAAAAAGAGGGTCAGTCCATATAAAGTTATGTCTGAAGACTGAACTTTTAGCCCGGGCCTTTGGTTAAAGGCAGCACCCTCAGCAGACTCTAAGGGTGAATGCACAGGCTTTGTTGTACGCTGGGCAGAAAAAGCACATTGTTCACATAAATAGCACGAAAACACTCTTTCTATTAGAGGCTGAACTATTAAAGTGACTTTCATTAGAAAACCAATCATCTTTGTGGAAAGTTGCGTGTGGGGCACTTTCAAGAAACGGTACTGCAGCAGGAGAGGATGGGGAGGTGGGCAGGAGTCCGAACTTTAAATAAACCCTGTGTCCAAACTACGTTTGAAAACCACTTCCCAGCCTATCCACTCCCAGGCTCTGCACCCCCCGGAACATGCAGAGCACCCGTAGGACTCTGGGCACGTGTAGCATCTGCAGCTCTCTGTTGCCTCTGATGAGCTCGGCGCAGGGCACTGGCAGGCAACAGGATTCAGGTTCGAGCCCAGGACCGGGGCTCAGGGCCACTACTTCGCAGCAGTTTCCTGTAAGTCCCGTCTCTCTTGAATTGGCCTCCGCCTCCCACCCTCTTGCATGCCATGGTACGGCATTTTGACACCCACACAACAAACAGTGACACCCACTCTGGGACTTCTGCTCAGGCATGGGTCAGGAAGGCTCTGCTCGGCCCTCGCAGTTCAGGGGTTTATTTCGCCGTGCAGGAAGTCATTGTCAGTCCTGCCGCAGAGAGGAGAGGAAAACAAGGATGCGACACCACTCCGAAGGGTTCTCTCTTGTAAAGCACACCTGTTTTTAGGATAATAAAACATTTTCTTCTGAAAGGAATATACAGAGAAGCTTTGCTAATTTATACAGGTGACTGGGATAAGGCTTTTTTCAGAATTTAGAAAAAGAAAATTCCAGGACTTTATGTTACCAAGCTTGTCTACATTAACATAAGAGCACGAAATGTGTTTGGAAGCAGTTTATTTTCCCCATGTAGGTAAGCAATCCGTTTGTAATTTCAAAAAATTATTTTCTGAGATTAAAAAGGCTTTGAGGAAACCTTTTGTTTCACTAATAATGCAGAATAACTCTGAGCGTGCACTCATGGGGGGGATTATTGATTCCAAATTTCAGGGAGGGTCCTCTATTTTAATACACCACGATAAGCAGGCCCCGGCACATCACAGGAAATACGCGTGCTCAGCATCCAGGCCTTGCGAGGCTCTTTCCAGGGAGCCGCGCTACCTTTGCGGCCTCAGACCACTCCGTCTGGAGCTGGCTCCTCAGCAGCCGCTCTGAGGAGCTGGGCCCTGGCGTTCCTAAACCAGCACAAAAGCAGGGCCGCCTCTTACACCCAGGCCAGTGAGAGCTGCACTGTAGCACAGTTTGTCCCAGGCACTAGCAGAGCCTTCGGTAAAAAATAAATAAGCAAAACAAGAAATAAATGCTTTCCAAGAAATGATACTTGGAAGACAGCCATTGTCTCTACTCAGGAACCTCATACTGTTTCCCCTGCTTATATTCTAAGTTTGTAGACTTTTAAAGGTGTTTTTGAATTACAGAAGCTCGAGAGGGGCCCACTGTTTCCTTTCTCCTGCCCCAGGTCCCCCCGGTGTTAACACTTTGCACCAGGCTGCGCGTTGGTCCCCAACATGCAAACATCTTTGCGTGGGATTGTTGGGACGTGTGGAGAACTGCTAGTTTATCGTGCCGCATGTGGGTAGTTTAATTCCTATCACTTGTGATCATTCTAATAAAATTCTCCAGGTGTGTGAGAGAAAGGACGCTTTTAGAGCCTCTGCCTGGGCCTCAGTGGCCAGACTCGCTCTCCCACCATCACTGCAAAGAACCCCGTTTCACGTGGCCTTGCAAACGAATGGAGCTCCGCACAAGCATGAACTTGAACCAAGAAATGGGCAGAAAAAAACCCTTTGAAAGTCACTCTTGTACAACCGCGATGGACACACGGGAGCCATTTGGACAGGAAAATAAACACATTCAACGAATGCAGAAGTAAGCCCCCGAAAGACTGACCCCCGGGCCAAGGCTAAGGCGATGCGACTGTCCAGTCGGGAAAGAGCTTTGGGGGAGTTGTGCCCTCCCCACTGCTCACCGTGGAGGCTACGGAGTGAGGAAGAGCTCGAAGGCCACGGGTGAAACGGAAGACAGCTCAGCAGGGGCACGAGGACGGCGGAGGTCGCAGGCCGGGCTCGCAACTACGAGAGGGCGCCGCGGTCACTGGCAAGCAGCGGCTCCCCGCTAAATCCGTCCGTGGCTAGAGCTCAGGCTGTCCTTCCCCGCTTTGTTTCCGCAGCGCTCGCGGCTCCACACCTCGAGATCGCCTTCCCGAGTCCCTCCGCCTCTGCTATACCCTTGTCCTTCTTCTGCCGTTGTGCCCTTGGCCTCGGTGCAGCTGAAGACGGCCGAGCTGAGCCG
>NW_022900943.1:2475713-2540045 GCF_012274545.1 Fukomys damarensis
CTGCTGGAGGAGCGAAGCCCGGGCCGCCGATGGCGAACCTGCCAGGGCGTCCACACAGCCGCCGAGGCACGCACGCCGCACCTTTGCCCTCCCTGGCCTAGGTCATTTCCTGGCTCAGACTAATTGGGAAACAATGGGTTAGCTGGATGGAGACTCATTCAAACCTGCGGGTCCGTTTTTATGAGGCCACTGTATCATCATCTGGTGTCAAAGAAGAAGGTAAACTAGGAAGTGGGACTGAATGAAAAATGCCTCCAATAAAGCAACAGCTTCAGGACCCCCGCTCCAAAAGGACACCAAACGACCCCCAAAAGACTCCTACTGAGGTTCAAAGAGTTCTCATTCTGAAATACTAGGGTACAATATTTTTTAACGGCGTAAATAGAGCCCAAGAGATAGTAAGTCATTTAAACACTTCGCTCCCTTCCTCTCAGTAAAGAGGAGCCAACTTAATATATTTTTCTTCCAATTGAGCCCCAGGGACTCTGTTCACTACTGGGGGCTGTTAAAGGTATTCGAGAGTCTGACAACAACAGCAAAAGACAGATGGCAGCTGCTGCAGCCTTCACAGGCTCATCCGAGGGGTGCGCATTAAACCGGTGCCCTCGGGGGGCCTCTGACACAGATCCCTCTTGAATGTGACCCTTTTCATTTTCGTGTGGCAACTTGCAGCTCGCGATGGCTCGGAGCTAGTTATACAAGTTCCAGTCTGTGATTACACATCTGATAGTTATAAAAACACGAATACTCCGAACTTTCTCCAGGCAGGAAATGACAAATCTTTGGTAAGCTATTTTCAGGACTTAGAAAAAAAAAAAGGAAGAAAAAGTTGGTGATGAACTAACCATTGATAGTACAATGATGTTGCCTCACTGAATATTGAAACCAGTCCCTCCTCCAGAAAATGCCAAAAGCCATTATCTATACAATTTAATACTGTGCAGCAAGTCCCCAGTGAGCCCCAGTCATCTGCAGTCTTACAGTGTTGCCCTGGGCAGGACGTGAGATAATTAATCCGGGCTGATTGAAGCAGACACTGCCTGCCGGAAAGCCGGGACTCTAACCCCAACTTTGTTATTTCCCAACCAACTCCAGTTGGAAAATATGATCTCAGGTGATAACATTTCCTCCACTTTTACTGCGTCAGAGGAGCCTGGTGGAGGTGGTGCTGGTGGCCAGTGTCAGTGACGATACATTTTCTTTAAAAAAACACTCAGCCTTGGTGTTTGCCAGAAGGCATGGGTTCAGCTTCTGAGACACCATGTACCCTGGAGCAATGCTGCTTTACACAAGTAAGGGCGCAGATTCTGACACACTTTTGCCTCTGGTACAAGACAGAAGCAAAGCGAGCACTGGCTCTGATTCATCTACCAAGGGTGCAGGGTTACAAAGCTCTCCTCCTGGCTCTGCGAGCTGCTCAGGACCAGTCACCCCGGTAGTTTATCTTAGCTGATAAAATACACGGCCGGCACATAACTCACCAAGCTGTCATCTCTCAAAAAATGGTTCTGGCGAATTAATTTTCTCTGTATTTTGTAGATTTCAAACATACAGAGAAGTTGAAAGAAAGGATACAATGCAACATTAAGATTTTATTTATATGTGCCACATTTACTTTATATATATATTTATATTTATATATGTATGTATATGTGTGTGTATGTGTGTATGTGCATCCATCCATATGTTAATATAGATACACAAATATTTTTGTTCTTTTATGGTGCTGGGAATTGAACTCAAGGCCATTACACTGAACTAGGTCTATAGCCCTTTTAAAATTTTCATTCTAAGGTTTCACTGTGTCACTGAACTATACAGACAGGGCCTGAACTTTGAAACCCTCTGCCTCAATAACCAGAGCATGGGACGGAGTGGTGGGGTGCAAGCATGAGCCACCACACCTGGCTGGACACCTGCAGAGCTATTTGGAGACAAGTTTCCAATGCCATGACAGTTAATCTCTAATTTGTTTAGTATGGAATCTCCAACATCACCACAGTACCATTGTTACATCTAAGGAAATAAAAATAATCCCCTAATATCTATGATGTAGCCCATATTAAACTTTCTTTGATTATTATCCAACAGATTGTTTGTTTTACAATGGTGTATTTATCTGAGCCAGAAAGCAATCAAGGCTTACATTGGGCTGTTGCATTCCCATGGTCTCTTTTAATCTATAGCAGTCCCCATGGCTATTTTATTTGTTTTCTTGTTTAAGATCCTGACTTTTTTTTTAAAAGAGATCAGACCAGTTGTCTTATGGTATTTTGCAGTTTGAATGTGTCTGACCTTCTTTGAAGTGGCACTTGTTTCTTTATTCCTTGAGTTTCCTGTCCTCTATTAGGCTTAAAGACCAGATGCAAGGTGAACACTGTGGTCACTGAATCATTATCAGAGCACACACAATGCCAGGCTGACCCACTGTTTGCGATGCTGTTTACTCAGTGAAGGTGGGAAGTAAGAGATATTCCCATTATAAGGTACTGCTTCTTTTTTCTGTTAAGATTTTTATTTTTAAACTAGGTGGGGCTTCAGATGTCCATAAATCATCTAGCAGAAGGGTTTTTAACCTCAGATCACTACAGATGCTCAAAGTATTTATCTGAACACTTTAGAATTGTTTGCAAAATGTATGCAGAGTGATTAAGAACAGTGGTTGCCAATGAGTACCTTGATCTTTGAATTCTATTTTAATTACCTCCACTTTTCCCTCTTTGTACTTCGCCATTTTCATTGTCTCCTACTCTGTAACCGCTCAGTATTGGTAATGACTTACTGACCGAGGCCCTTGTTGCCACAATTAATTAACTTCTCACTTTTGGAAGGCAAGGTTATGTGACCGTTCTTCTACATGATATACAGAGCAGCCTATGGCTCAACGCATCACAAAGACATTGCTAAAACTTTATGAAAACTCTACAGTGCAACTCATGCAGCCAAGGGAGCGAGGTGCAAGAGGGAGCAGAAGGCGAGAGGCAAAGCCCTGTGCTCCTGCTGAGGCTGGTACTGAAAAGAGGGGGGAATAGAGCATGCAGAAGGAGGGAAGGGAAGGATAGAAGATAGAAGGGCAGGGAAAGGAGGCTGGTGAAGTCCTTCTGTTACATAACAAACAAGGCAGCAAGGCAGGCCTTCTTCCTCCTCTCACCACCACTCAGGAATCCCATAAAACACTTGCTTAGGAAGCTCTTGCTTCCACTAGTCTTCCACTGGGTCTTACTCATCATGTGAGTCCACTCTGCACATTTCTATAGCAGGAAGAACTTCAGGATATGGGAGAAGGCTTCGAAGAGCTCAGTTTGGGTCTCTCCTCTGGATCTTGCTGACCAGTCCTGCAAAAGGCCTCAAATGTGCAGAAAGCCTTCTCCCTTCCAAAGAACTCCAGAATGGGCCTAGCGTTCCAGTGTTGCTACTGTAAAAACAGGAGGAGGGGCCATCACTAGACTATGTGATTCCTTCGTTTAAATCTGGAGAAAAGCAAGACATGTGGCAGATGAATGAGATGCATGCACCCAGCCCTGGGTAGAAGCAGTGCCCATGGCTCCCAGCTTGGCCCCAGGAACCTGTATAAGAGTTTGGTTGTCCTCACCCTGTGGCCAAGCACCACTGCTGGTATTTTTAGGAAAAGAGGCAAAACAATATACTAAGTACATGCAGGGAAAGCATTCAGTGAACAACTTCCCTTTCCTTCTGTTCGCAATACCAGAGGAAACCCAAAGGATCCAAGTTTATAAACATAACCCCGGCTAAGCATCCTACTCCACCAGTAAAGTAAGTTCTTTTGAACTTTGAGAAAACCACTCCACATCAACCTAGGATTCAGATGATGTTTTGGTGTGAAGTTTCATGTTGGCGATTACAGGTGTTCCATTCATGTTGCTTCATTTATCCCCTGGAATGATTGTTGTATAATGGAAAATGCAGCACGGGAACTCTCCATAAGCCCATGCAGCTGGCTGACAACTCAGATTCGCAGCTCTGAGACTGGTAACTGATTTTTCCTATTAGTTTCAAGGAAACATTTCCCCCATTATTTTAAGTTCAGTCCAGTTTAATGTGGCTATCACAATGTATTACCTCCTCCCTTGCACCTCCCAGCCTATTTCTGGCTCATTAAAAGAACCCTATGCTTTACTCTGTACTTGCAAACCCTTCTGTTGTATGCTCTATACAAGTCACGCAAGCAGGGTCTAGAATTAAGACTTACTCTATGGGCAGAAGGTAATACATCTTGATAACAACGAGTTAAATGGAATTGACTTTCCTTCCTATGTGAGCCAGAGCCCATACGATAGTCCTACAGAGGGGGGATAAGAGAAAGTAACATTTGAGAACCTCAGTATTGTATTTTCTTCATATTTTTTTGCTTGCTCATTTAGCAAGGTCAGCATGGTCCCTCATTTTAGCTGGGTGCCTTGGGCATTCTCTGAGCTTGGCTCCCACAGACCCTTTATTATCAGTGGTCCCACTGCACTGACATGGCCCTGGAAATCTTTCTAAGAAGACGGCTGCCCATCTTTTCAAGTAACATGAGTTTTCAAGTTAACTAGTCTCTAGGTGTTCCTAAAAATATAGACCTTCTCTGGGGTTAACACCACAGTTTTTCTAGAGTAGGAGTCAGCAGACTCCACCCTGGCACCAAATCCATTGAGTAGCTTGCTTTTTAAATAAAGTTTTATTGAAACACAGCCATACCCTATTTTTTACATATTGTCTATGGCTACTTTTGGACACCAGAGTTGACTAGTTGGACTAGAGAGCCTAAAATGGCTCTCTGGCCCTTTACAGAAAGTCTTCTGGGCCTGGTCTAAATAACAGCCACTCCTCCCTTTCCTTTCCTGTCTTATTTAGGATCCCAGTCATCTGGCATGTTGTTACTTATATCTGATCCAACTTCACTAATGTATACTCCTTCCTAACACATGTGGTTATCACCTGCCATGTCTTAATTCAAAGGCAAAGGGCTAATATTAATGATAGAAACTAGACATCCACAAAGGCTGGCATGATAATATGATTATTACCACCTGCCTGGCTGCCGGACATGCAGTCCTGCAAGCTTACTTCTGTGAATCTGACCCGACCCCACTTTGGGATCCATTTGTATTCACACAGAATAAGGAGCCTTGGGCTAGTTTTTAACTGCTTTTTTTTTCAGAATAAAGCACTGGGCACTTACCATTCTGTGACGGATAGAAAGAAAGGGAGACTGCCTGCCCTGGTTCACTCTGTAGAGTGTCATCGTTTCTACCACTGAACAACCACGCTCTCTGCTGTGGCTTGTGTACTGGTTTGGAGAAGGTACTATGGGGCCTTTCACTTCACAGTCTTTGCGTGACAGGCCCGCCGCAGACCTGACCTCTTCCTCACCCTATCCCAAATCTCTACCACGGCTGCCACCGGAGTGAGGCAGAAACTGTGGCTGAGAGGCGACTCAAGCCAGCTGTCAGCGTGGCGTCCATGCAGCCTGTGATGAAATCAGACTCAGCCCATCGGTGATGGAAACACAGGCCTCCTCTTCCATGTCCCTTTGCACAGCTTGGCCACCTCTCTCCGCTGTGTCTCCACACTTCTCAGCACCAGCAAAAGAGTGAGCCTCTGGCCGAATGACTTCTCAGTTTCTTCTTTTAATTAATACACATTTGTGTCTTGCATTGGGATAACCCATTCTATGTGCACTTGCCAGGCCTGCAGAGTGCCCAGTACTTGGGTAAGTCTCATTCTGGGTGCATTGGGAATTAGCGGGCAGAATAAAGCACATGCCCTCCAGTGTTGCCGCCCTCACCTGACCTCTCTAAGCCTAGATGAAACACTGCAGCAGAGTAGGGGAGAAGACACCAAGCCTGCCTTTGGCTTGAGAGTCCGGAAGTGTGTCCTCTGGGTTCTCTCTCTCCTGAGAACCCAGCTCCAATCCTGTAATTCAGACACACAGGATGATGGTTCTCAGTAATCCTCAGGACCACACGATGAAGCAGCTCACCCACAATTTACAAGGCCAGCCAGTGAAGTTGCTTTTCCTCGTGTGTTTAACGGGTCCATTTATACCACATTATTTCCCGAACTTTTGGCTTAGACCATAGTCAGTGTTTCTGATTCCTGCTAAAGACAACCTGTGAATATCTAGAGCAGGGTCTTCAGGCTGAGAGCCTGGTTACATCTCTCATCTGTATCCCACGAATCCTTTGCAAGCTGGCTTCCACGTCAGCCTCTACGGCCACGTCCCCCTCCTAACCTCTGTGAGGTAGTTTGGACACAGAGAACTTACTTAGAGAATGTCAAATCGTATGCCTACAACACCATTAACCTGACCTAAGTAACACACAGAATATTAAGAAACCTAACTCCATTGCAAATAAAGCCCTCTAGAGAATGTAGTCTTTTAATGTTGAGAAATTCAGAAGTACTACATTAAGAGAATAATGAGAAATAGCAAAGTACTAAGAAAGCAAACAAATAGAAACATATGTGGTGACATGAGCCCTCTCAGGGAAGCTTTGTTCTTTTTTTTAAATAACTTCTTTGACCTACCAAGCAATTTACCTGGGATTTCCCATTTGCCACTCTCTTAATCGCCAGTTTATACCTTCTCATTGGTCTGTTCTGTTCGTAGCTTCCAACATTGTTAACTAAGTTGTGATAAGACATCCACCTTACTTTTGCCTAAATTTTTCCTATCACGAGCCCTGTGCGTTTTACTTTAGCGTCTGGCATCCCTAGAGGAGATTTATTCTCCTCCGCCTAACACCCAGCAGTGGTGCCCCTTTGCAGGCCTGGTTCTTTCAAGGTCAGTCCTGGGTGTGTTCAAAGCAGAATACAGATTTAATGTGACACATTAGCCCTGTACAATTTAGTTTGCTAATCCCAGCTTGACATTAGTTACACATACTTCTGGGAGAAGGAGAAAGACCTGAATGAGATTAAAAAACAGTAAATATTTTGATGGTGTTACTGTTCTGCTGGGCTCTGCTTCTCTCCTGGCAAGTGCCTCTCTGCATACAGGCTAACTGTTCCCAGGGTGAATTCTGCTGACACCAGCTGGGCCCAGGACAATGGAGTGGAGGACCCAAATCCAGTGTGCACTTTCCAAACGGAAGCCTCAGAATGAGCAGGGGGCCTTCCATCTCTTCAGTTTCTCTACTATCACACTAGAAATATCCAATAACAAGGCTGTACTATTCTTGGACCTGGGGAGAGGATTCATGAGAAAAGTCACACTCCCTTTAGGGCGGACCTATACTGGCAGGTGGGAGAACCTCTGACCTTTGTTAGTGCAGGATGCTAAGAGTTTAGTGGTGTTGCCATACATGGTCTTGCCTATACTAACTCGGGCAGTATTTCATACAGTTTTTCACTTTTCCTTGTCCTTAATAGTTACAAAAACTAAGTGTTGTTTTATATATTGCTGGTATTGTTATTTTAAGGAGATTGAAAACAATATTTTAAAACATATTCAGAGAATCTATGAATTATTCTAGTGAATTAATTATATATCTGTTTAGAGGTGAGTAGATGTTCTTTCATCTTTGGAAACTGAAAAGAAATTTGCTTTCTTGAATGGAAGAAATTGATATGAGAAGGAGCCTAACTGAGCACATCATATTCACAGTTGTTCAGATAACTAGAGAATTAATAAAAAAAACTATGAGCAGCTTCAGAAAGTCTCTGATTACCCATCTGACCTGGTATACTGCATTGCTGGGGTTATATTTGCAAACCACAAATCGCTGTATAAATGCAAACTATATATCATTATCTCAGATAAGGGTTTTGATTATTGAAGGTCTGTGAGGTTTTTGTTTGCTCTGTTCCTACGTCTCTGTATCTTCTCATTTTAAACAGGAGCCAACTAGCCAGTGAAAATGTTTTTAAAAAGAAGACTAGAAGGGACCCAAGAGAAAGTTCACTTCACCATGTATATTTAAAGGAAATTAAAATAATACAGCATCCATTAACATAGTTCATAAATTCAGTTTAATGTCTTGCTTTTGTAAGTCTGAATGTGTTTATACAGAATGCAGAATCACAACTGTATTTATGGTTTTAGGTCTAGGGACTGTTAAACAATCACCCTCCAAATTCACAAGTGTGTGGAACAGTGTGTGCTCGAACATGGGGGGACCTTCAAGGGAGGTCAGGGTAAGGCCTACCCTCAAACACAGAAATGACAAAGTCTTAAGTTTAATCAGGACTTAGATTGAAAGCGAAACAAATGCAGTGCAAATCAAGACACACAAAACTAAATAAGCAGTTGCACGGGGCTGGAGGACTGGGAGAGTTGGAGGACTGCTCATGGGAACGGAGTTTCTTACGGGGGTGGCGAAAATGCTTGACAACAGAGAACGGCGACAGCTGTACAACCCTGTTAATGTGCTAAAATCTAACAAGTGTGTGCACTTGGAGGAAGTGGACTATTTGTATGTGAATTATAGTGTATATAAATTATATCTGAAAATAATATATTAAAAACAGACAACAAAATTCTAATGTTGAAGAAGTACTAAGCATGCTGAGCATAAAAATAATAAAAGTGAAGAGTATAGGGCTGACTATAGTAAAAACAAAACTATTCTAAATGTCAAAAAGTTGGAAAAGGAAGTTACAGGAAAATAGCCAACATGGGTTACATAATACCAAAGTGTTAATGTCCTTTTTACAGCAAAGCTTGAATGTTATTTAAAAACAAAGAATGAAAATTCTAAAATGAAAGTGAGAAAAAGCTATGAAGAGCTTCCAAAATAATATAAATACCTAACAACTAAATTTAAAAGGATAATAAAACACCAGAATCAAATGCAACAGAAGTCTGAAATTTTCCTCAGGTCACTACAGGGAGAACTGCTGCTCTGTTAATATTGTGACTTTAAACAAATTACTGACTTCTTTAAGTTTTGCTTTTACTTGTGCAATGGGGTATTTATTTCAGAGGGTAATATAAAAAGCAAATGACATAATGAAGTATTTAGCATAGCACCCGGAAGCACTCAATAAATATATAGCAACATTAAATAAATGTTACTATGAGTATATTTTTGTTACAAAATTGGCAAATACAAGATATGCCAATGGAGACTCATACACTGCATTCAAAATGTAAATTTGTATATTTTTCTTCTGGAAGACAATTTAGCTAGATGCATCATGTACCTTTTAAAAGCACTCTAAAAATCTGTTGTATATTTGGTAACTCTTTGTAGTAATTTACTCTAAGAAAACCCTTATACTTATTCAAAATGCAAAGATAAAATGTTCCTTGTATTATTATTTAAATATTTTAAAAACCTGAAATTTGCATTTCTGTCTCACTAAGATACATCTGACAACAAATATTTTCAAATTATTTAATATACTATCAGACAGTTAAAATGCTTAGGAATAAATTTAACCAATTATGTGACGGTCCTGAATAATGAAATCTATGAGTCATTGCTTTGACAAATTAAAGACCTAACAAACAGAGAGAAATACTATGGTTTTCAAGTGCCAAACTTATCTGTAAATGAATTGCGATTTCATTGCGATTCCATGAAAATCCTGATGCCAGTTTAAAACCTCTTTTTGGAGAGACAGGGAGGCTGACAGGTGTCACTCCAGGCTGCCCTGCACCGGGCTGGTCATCACATGCCACCCCAGATGGTACCCACAGACTCAGCTCCCGGACCCCAGCTGCAGACCCAGACACCAGACTGTGCCCTAAAACACATTTCAACCCCCAGATTCATGTCAGATCGAAAGAAGATTCGAGGAGAAGTTTTCTAATCAGAGACTCGCTTTATCTTCCGGACACACGTGGGAAAAGATTATTCAAATAGGACTCGAAAGAGAAGGAGGACAGACACACTGTAGGTTAAAAAACCGTCAGAGGAGACAGAGCCATCCGATAGGGAGCGAAGGTTCGATTCATGAAGAGGCTGACACCATCATAAGCCTGGGGGTTGGAGGAGCGCCGCCATCCTGAGCGGAGACCCCTCTCACCGCCCCTCCTGGCACAGCCGCCCTGGACTGCCCTGCTCCTGCGTCTTCCCAAGCCGCGGCCTCAGGCCACCATCGCCAGTGTGCCCTCTCAAGTCACAGCCCCTCAAAAGACTCACAAAAGCCCTACACAAACCCCTTTGCCATAGGAGAGGTGCTGGTCTCCAGGGCTATCGCGCCCCGCTCAGGTTTGTTCTGCAATAAACTTCTCCTATTGAGCTTGGACCTGTTTCTTCTTTTCCTTTTTCCTAACAGTGAAGACTTTAAGAATATAAATCCAAAAGCATAGGCAACACAGACAAGTGGGATTGTATCAAACTAAAACCCTTCTACAAGACAGACCTATTGAATCAGAGAAAATAATTCACAACCTACATGTCTTTTAAAGAGTTAATATCTAAAATATACAGGGAACAAAAACTAACTGATAGCACAAATAAACAAATAACAACCCCCCACAAATAAACCTGATTTTTAAAAATAGGCAAAGAACCAGAGTAGATTTTTTTTTAAAAAGAAGATGTACAGACAGCCAACAGGTGTGTGAAGACACACTCAGCATTACTAAGCCCAAGACAGTGCAGATGTAAACAGCAGGGCAGTAATACTGCACATCTGTTGGGATGGTTTGCATCAGAAATTTACAAGGCAACACATTTTGCCGAAAGTGTGGAGAAAAGGGAAGCCGCGGACTCTTTTGATGGGAATGTAGACTAGTGTGGAGGTGTTGAAACATTAAAAGTAGAACAGCCATGTGATCCAGCGTTCTGTGATCCACTTCTGTGCATAGCCAAGGATATGCAATTGGTATCTTGGACGTATTTACACTCCGTGTGCACCAGCATGAGTCCCAATAGCCAGAAACAACTGGGCATTCATTGGTAGATAAGTGGATACAGAAAATGACACAAAAGAATACTATTCAGCTTTAAAAAGGAGGAAATCCTATCCTGAACAGCATGAATAAACCTGGAAGACATTTCCTCCTCTTTCTCTTCCCCTCCCTTCCCTGCTCTTCAGTAATAAAAAGGAAGGGGCCATGAATACACACAAGAACATGGGTGGCCCTCGTGAAACAAGTTAAACATAAACAAAAAATTATATATTGTCTGACCTCATTTAGAGAAAATTCTGGAGAGGGAAAATCTATAGTGTCAGAAAGCAGACCGGGTAGTAGCCTGGGCTGGGGTAGGGTCAGAGTTGAGGAGCAACTTCCGAAGGGAACAAGCAAACTTTTGCTGTGATGAAACTGTTCTCAGACCTGAGTATAGCTGGTGGACGTTAAGTGACTGCTTATCCACATTCACTGAAGCTCACAGAACTGTGCACTTAAAATGGGCTGATTTTAATGTATGCAAATTTTACGTCAATAAAGCTGTAAAATAAATTGATGTGAACCTATGCAGAAGCGCTGTGAAGGACAGTTTTTATAAATAGCTATGTAGTAATATATATATATATATAGTAAATGGGAATAAGTGAGTAAGATTTCTCCTACTCTCATTTAACTCCTTTAACTTCAGTATTAAAGGCAATGACTAAGGTCTTTTGAAATCAGTTTTTACCCTGACTCTAAAGGCTCCCACCTGAATAGTATGGTTCCTTCTTGTAACATACCAGATACAGCTTCTGCCCAGATGGACAAAAGATGTATTGTCTTCAAACCATGGGCTTGGCTTTTTTATTCTTAACCTTGACTTCAGATATCCAGGCTTAAAAGCAACCAGATGAAGCTTTATAGAATTGAGTAAAGGGTGGGGGACAATAATGAAGAAGAAATAATGGAAACAACTTTTGCTCATGGGAGGAAATTTTCTGTGCCAACTGTCAGTTCAGAATGATCTTTTATTGGCCAAATTCCAAGCTCCTCAAAGTACAGGCTTCTAACGGAAGGGGTGACACACTGAAATGTAGCAGGGCCAACAGGACGACGCAAGAAATGGGGTACATTTACTCGCTATCTTTTACGATAGCCCCTTCCTTTGCAACAGTTCACCTCACTTTAGTTATTTCCTGAATTGTTATTGTAATACTATGTTAAATAAGAGGGCTGAAAAATCAGATCTTTTCCAAACTTTTTTGGTGCACTTATTATATAATAAAAATTAAACTTGGTGTTGAAATTTTTCCGACTTGTTTCCGATACATTGGCACAACAAATCTTTTTTTATATCAAGTTAAATTCTCGTGTATTTTGCTATTTCTGTTGTATTATGAAATAAGTCAGGCATTGAGGAATTCTTTTTAAACTATTAGTTCCTTCCGTGAGGATGCAGTTAATTTTTGTTATTGAAAAGAATATAAATGAAAAACTCATTTCTTTTAGAGAAGCGCTAGCTCGGTTTCCACATATGTATTTCAGTACTCTGTATTTCAGGCTTTATTAAGAGTAGGGTAACTCAAGAATATGACATTATTCCTATATATTAATCAGAAGCTTAATCATGAGAGAAAATTCCACTAGATATTATACGTGTTGTTATAAGTGCCTAAAAAATATCATGTTTAGAGATAAGACACATGATTCAAGCTTTTTTAACCATAGTATACTTGAAAAAAATGCGCTAACTTGCATGGAGCAGAATTCACAATTCTTTGCTTTTTAAATACGAGGGAAAGATATCTTAACCCCTTCACTCACAGTTTCTCTTCCATAGCTTGGTTTTGGATGCATACTCTAAATTATCTAAATGTAAACAGCAAGTAAGTCTTACCCATTATAGTTTGTCATTTGTGAAAATAAGGGAGAGTGACTTACTTTGGGGACATACCTGATAATTTCCTAAATTCAGTGCATATAAGAAACTGTAAGGGTCTCTCTGGGCAGTTGACCATGATTAAGGTCTGAAGGATAAATGAAGATATTTGATACAGAGGAGAACTGGCCTTTCGTGCTGAGGGACAGGATATGGAGCCTTCACATTGCATTCTGTCCACTGAAAGCTGGGTCATGTCCGAGGAACCGAACCTGCTGGCACTGTGAGTGGAATAAATCTGGTTTCAACTTTCAGGTGGGATCAACACGTAACACTTCCTATCCGACTTCTTCCACATTTGACACCCTCACAAGCAGAATAAGAATGATGCCAAAAAATAAATTAGTTGAAAATACATTCTCAAATTTGGAAGATAACCAGAGGATTGCATAGCCAAATTGCTATAGACCTGCACTGCGCCTAACTGACTTTTCACTTTTCTGCTTATAAATGAATGTCTTAATTTTGTGGGTATGTGAAAGACTCAGAGATCGCTGTAGTTCAGAACACCAGAGAGAGTGAAGAGAGATGAGCAGACAGAGCAGGCCTACGGATCTGTCAGAAAACCAGAGGGATGGGTTAACATTCAGGGGCCACATACTCCTGTCTACAAACCTGCGAATTTTACTGTGAATCCCATAACCACCCTTCACTGCATACACCCTAACTTTCAGCATAAAGAAAAGAAACAATAAGAGATGTTATAATCACATTTGTTGATATTTTTATTTGGCTCCTGTATCTGTTAAAGTCATGACAGCTATTAGAACAGATAAACCACCACATTCCGTTGACTTAACACAATAAACATATATTACTTGCTTTCGATATGGACCACGGTGGACACCCCGAGTGAAGTAACCCCCATCTCCCCTTCAACACGGTTATTCTGGGATGCAGGCCCTGGGCCAACCCCCTTCTAGAGTCTTGGAATCACCCTCATTTGGAGAAATGGAGAGAGACTGAAAAAAGATGTATTTACTTCTTTATCACTACCCAGAATGACATGAATCACTTCCACCCATACTCTGCTGCTGTCCAGAACCAGAGTATTCCCAGTGAGGTACAGAAAACTGGAAAATGCAGTCCTTGGCAGGGATGTTAATGAGGACTCAGAGATCTGCTGTGTGTCCCTTCTGCACCTCTAGGAGGATGTATGTTTTAGATGATTACATTTAAATGATCTGCATTTTTAGATAAAAGATCCAAGAAGGGAATAGGTTGATTAGATTACTCTTTAAATATTACTAAAGCCCCTATAGGATTATGGATTTTGAATACTCATATTTTAGAGCTAGTATTTATCCCATTCACCTATGAGTATATAAAGATTTATCAAAGATTCAGCACCCCATCAAAGGCTTTCGGATCATAGGGAAAGATAATATGTTTTTTTATGGATTCTAGTGTTACAACTGAATACTTTCAGGAGAAATGCACTATAGTCAGAACGTTTGTGCCCCCTCACCCGCCATTCTCATGCTGAAATGATAACCCCCAGCAAATGGTATTAGAAGGTGGGGCCTTTGGGAGGTGGCCAAATCATGGGGGCTGAGCCATCTTGAGTAGAGAGAGATTCTGCCAAGAGACCCTGCTAAGAGATTCTGGGAGCCTGCTAATCCTTCCTCTTTGCATCAATCAGTGTGCTCCTGCCAGACAGAGAACCTGGCAGCACTCTGATCTTGGACTTTCCAGTCTCTAGAACTGTAAGAAATACATTTCTGCCAGTTAGAAGACACCCAACCTATGGTAGTTTTTATGGCAACCCTAATGGTCAAAGACCATGCTCTCTAGTCTCTTATTGAAGGAATCTTGGATGTTCATTACCAGATTAAAAACTTTCCAAAACAGCTGCTCCAAAGCTCTGGTCCCTAAGAGTTCACTGTACAGAGTACATCCGTGTGAAAGCTGGATAAATCTAAACAAACAGTTGGAAGGCACAAATAAAAAAAAGGATAAAGAGGAAACAAACTCTCCACAGTTTCCCATTTTGGTTTGCGGTAGCTCTAACATTTTCAAGTTCTGGGAAAGGTTTAGCATTTGGCTTTGAATGCCACCCAAACAAAACTGCTAGAGTCTTGTCCGTACTCTTTTCCCTGGAAATATTACTTTATGGTTTACCACGATTTCAAATAGATCAGCTATAAAATTTGAGGAGAACAAGTTGGTTACGCTCTAGTTGAGTCTGTGTTTTAAAGGGAAACCATCGCCAGGTCATCGATAAAGAGTCCATACTCACCTGTTCTCAGGAGACTGTTTCATCATCTTTCTCTGGTACATTTTACTGGCATTCACTTACCAGGTATTTTTATTTGATGTTTTATTCTTTAGAGTTCTAAATTTCAAGTTAATTAGTACAACCTAGAGAGACGATCCCATGAAATACACATTCTCGCCCCTCATTTGGTCCATATTTATTGAGCATTTATGACATTCAGACTGTATTGTATAATAAAGCATGATTATAGAAATTTTATTGAACACAATACTACATTACTTTAATCGAAAGAATACTGCTTATGGGCCGGGGATTTAGATCAGCAGTTCGGTGGCCTGCCTTGCAAGTGCAAGGATCCGAGTTCAATCCCCAGTAACAAAAAAAAAAAAAAAGAATACTGCTTATGGGCCGGGGATTTAGATCAGCAGTTCGGTGGCCTGCCTTGCAAGAGCAAGGATCCGAGTTCAATCCCCAGTAACAAAAAAAAAAAAAAAGAATACTGCTTATGGGCCGGGGATTTAGATCAGCAGTTCGGTGGCCTGCCTTGCAAGAGCAAGGATCCGAGTTCAATCCCCAGTAACAAAAAAAAAAAAAAAGAATACTGCTTATGGGCCGGGGATTTAGATCAGCAGTTCGGTGGCCTGCCTTGCAAGAGCAAGGATCCGAGTTCAATCCCCAGTAACAAAAAAAAAAAAAAAAAAAAAAAAAAAAAAAAAAGAATACTGCTTACTATAACAAGGATCATATATCTTCATTTGTTAAATGTTGACCAAAAATTTTAACATATATCTGATTTCTCTTTTCTCCAATTACTTTGTGGTAATATAGAAAAGTTGAGATGTATATATATCATGTTTTATATAGAATCTCAGAACTATGCAAATTATCATTTTGTAGGTGAACAATCTCCTTACTATATGTTCTCTGAGATTTTAAATGCTTCTCAAAGCTTAGTTTACTGAGATGTGAGATGCATATGCTCCTTTCTGAAGGAGTCTGATTTACAATTTTAATGCCAAAGGACAAAAAGAACCCAAGAAAGTACCCAATTATCCAATGAACTGTTCCCCAATTGCTTGTTTTCCAATGTCAAAAATAAACAAAAACTTTTAGTAGCAAAAGAATCACCATGCATTATTTAAGAAGAACCTATTTCAACTTTCCTTCTTTTAAAGTATACACTGAGAACAAACCAGTCCATCAGCTGAAAAGGTACCTGATGATTTAGGGGAGCCTGTACTGCCTTCTTCTCTTTCTCTTTCAGGCCACCCCACACGGCTCACAGGGGCTCACAGTCCTCTCATCACGGTCCCTGCTCCCTGCCCCTAAATATTTTTGAAAGACTGATGTCTTATCAACTGGCATAAAAGAACATTCTGAAGTCTCATCGTGTGCACTTTTCGTGGGGCGACTGTGAATTTGTGAGTAAAATATTTCAATCCAAGTAGAGGGGAACTAGGGGGAGAAGGAAGAGTCAGTTATTTGGGGAACAATGCATACCCAAAGAGGCTCTTTTTCTCACCTGCTGCTGTTCTGATTGATACAGATACAAGTGACTCAACCCCAAATTATTTTTAGCATCCATGACAGGAAACAAGCCAAAATAGAGATATTTAAATAAACACAGATTCCAAAAGCCTCTAATAAGTTGCATTCCAAATGATGAATTTAATGTTCAGCTTTCAAATCCTATGCTAAAGGACAAATAATTGAATGTGGCAAGTTGTACCAACAGAGCGCTTCTGTGGTCTGGGGCATAAAAATATATGTGTATGTATATGTATGCTTATGAATAAATGGATTCTAGTTAAATGAATCCATTTTCAGAACAATACTTAAATTTTAATACTCTGTACATTTCTTTCTTAAAATGTAACTTAGAAATTGGTAGATCTAAATGTTAAAATATAAAAATGATTCCACGGTTTACTTTGAGTGAGATGAGTAAGATCCTGAGAAATCGGAATTGAGGGTAAGATAATTTCTAAGGCAACTTTCATTCAAAGAGCAGTGTATTCACCACAGACAAATGAGACAAATCTTGGCTTCTGGCTCAATGTCTTACTTTCCTAAGATTTTTTAAAGGAGAAAAATAGCCTTTTAGTAACCTGAGAAAAACAGAAGTACTTAGAATTCATAATTCAATTTCCTACTACTTTGCTTAACTGAAAAAATTTAAGACGTACTTATAAAAATGATTCAGGAATCGAGTCATTTATATCCAGCATGTCTACAGATTGAACTGGGTCCACTCTTTCTGGGTTTCCAGCATGCCTCTGAGCTAAGTAAGAACTCTCACAGACCCTACAGCGACAGGTCGGTCTCTATCAGCCACGCAACGTACACATTTTACATTTCCTGCCATTTGTCCTCTCTTCTGGTGGCGAGAAAAACGTGTTTCTGATCAATTTGGGAATGAAGTAATCTGAATTCAATTTGGTCCCTTGCAAGACGCGGGTCTTACATTTCCCAGCTCTCTCACCTGTGAGAACTATAAAAGATAAAAGCTCTAAATATTGCCCTTTAAATGCCATCTGGTATTGAGTTTGGCCGATGCCCATGCCATGAGGTAAGAGATCACTGGCTGACTGGCTATACTGCCTCTGAAAATAGTCCCCAGATGACACTGCACTTAGTCTGGCCTTGGAAGTGCAGACATGGACTCATATGTCTCTAACTTGCCTCAGGGAAGATTATCATGAAGTGATTTGGGCCATGTCCTGCCATGCAGGCTGGCTCTTGGGCACCAAAGTTCCTTAGGCCGAGGAAACAGAAGGCAGGTCAAATGAAGGAGGCAGGATGCCCCACCTGCACTGTCACCCCTGCGGTGCACATTGACACACAGGTGCTGAAGAGACAGCAGCCAGCCGGTCCTGAAGGCCAGACACGGGGGCAGGGAGTCACCTCGAGGAGCCCAACCTGAGGTGTGACTATCACTTATAAGCCGAAACCTGATTGGTCACACTTCACTTGTCTAGGGAAAGACTTGAGGTCTGAGGGGTCACTGACACTCGCAAGCCAGGACAGGCAGAGCCTCCTGAGAGCCAGCAGTCGGGCAGGCCCACTAAGTTGTGGCCCACAGGGTGGATCTCCAGGGCCCAGAAGCGAGACGTGACACTGAAAAGCCCCGCTTCCCAGGGCGCTCCTTGGACACTCAAGGCCTCTGATCCGTCTCCGCACTGGTGAAAGCTCCGTAAATAGATGGACTTCAGATTCTGGTTCCAGCTTTTCTGTCACCCGCCGACGGTGCCTGACTCACAAGTGACAGTTCAGATGACACCAGGAGCTCCTCCGGAGGCTTCATTTTTATCATACACAGATCTGCATTTGCAAATGGATTTAAAACACCACACAAACGAGGTCACAAGATTCTTGTCCAGCGGGGGAGTCCAAGGCATCAGACCACAGCCATCTGGATCACTCTGGCAGCGGCAGGCTCTGACGTTTCCCGATGGCCGGAAAAGGAGAACAATCCAAGCAGCAGTCCTTTCCTGCCTTAGTAAAGCTCCTTCTTGGAATGTGTAAGTGACTCACCAATCAGTGTCCTGTGCATCCTCGTCCACAGTGCCACCCCCTCCTTGCTCTGATTTTAATCTTAAAACCCACACCTCTCGGGTGCCACTTGAGGAGCTGAGAAACTACAACTCATGCTTTGGCTCAAATGCACTCTTTGTTCTCATGCTGATTTTGCCTCCGCTTATCTGTGAGGTTGGCAGGCTCACACCACTGCTCCCTACCAAGACTGGCTGGGTTAAGGATCTCCTCCAGGCCTCTGGCTGGCTGCTCGGGAGTACCTGACGACAGCCTCCCAGGTGAGACCCTTACCCCCGTGCAGCCCTCTTCACACCAAATCACAGGCAACGTAGGTAAAGAGACGTGTGCACAAAGAAATACAGAGAAAGTAAGTTAGCCTTCGCCGGCAAGGCAGAAGCACATGATTACAGACGCAGTGGCTCTTGCTGTCCTTGTAAATTATGCTTCTGGGATATCGGTGCCTGACGATGATGATGAATGGTACCACAAGCAAGGACGTCCTTCTTTAATTTAAATGTTCATAAATGTTAAATTCTCTCATTAAATTGCAACTGCAATCACATTTTACTTTGAATTTCACTTATTTCATTTTAACATAAAAAAATATCACCCTAAGAAGTGAGCCCCTGTGTACTTGCTGGCAGCAACTCCTTCTGCCCTCACAGTGGTTTTATTCCCAGTGACACTGGTGACTGGGGACAGGACCCGGCCTGGGTCCGATCTGGACACTTACAGTGGTAAGCTGTAGGTTAGGTTAAGCTGTTTCTCCCATCATTTCAACTTCTTCAGTATTTAAGTGCCCTACACACACACACACACACACACACACACACAAACACACACACACACATATATGATTATATAAAATAGTTTATCTTGGGACAACAATTTAAATAGAAGAGCTGGTATATTATTTACAATTAGCAGATAAATAGTAGACATCTTAACACTGTTAAATGAAGATATGATATTAACAGAATGTATATCATTTTGTTGAATATTCATTTAGTCATTCAATAAATACTTGCTAAGAAAATATTAGTGCTAAGAAGTAAAATAGCCCTGAATCTCTGAAAGCCTATTTTATTGAGTAAGTTAAACAATGAGTGTATTAGGAATAACTACTCCAGAGAAGAAATAAATCAAGAACAGAGCTGGGGAAGGCACAGTGGGAGGAGGGGAGGCACAGGGTTGTGCTGGGGGAGATGCCCAGGGCTCATGCTGCTGAAGAGCACAGACCCCAGGAAAGGCCTGCACGCAGTGAGGGAGCAAGACAGGCAGAGATCCAGCAGAGGAGCACCGGGAAGGAGGAGGAGAAAGAGGAAGGGTATATTCAAGGGGCAGGAGGACTCAGAGCACATGGAGCTCAGTTCAATGGTTTTCACACCAAGTTTCTTGAGCCCTACAATTCTAAAGTGACTTTAGTGGCATCTTTACTGAAGAGACACTATTAGAAAATACTATTTCTATGGTACTGCTAACACTAGCATTTGGTATAGATCAGGCATGGTGCTAAACTCTCTACCTTATCTAACTCTTATAGCAATTTTGAATGACAAGTTTACTATTACTAAAACACACCACTGTTGTAACCACTGAACACAGAGACAAAGGTTTGGCAAGGTAAAGGCAACTGCCTGAGGTTAACCCGTGGGTCCTGAGGTTAGGGTCTAAATCTAGACAGTCTAAATATGAATGAGTATCCAATACCCCAGAAACTGAGAGAAAGAGGAGAGGCAGAGAGGGAGGGAGAGAGAGAGAGCAGAGGGAAAGACACAAACACAGAGGTAAGCAAGTTTGTCATCAGTGGGTAATAATGGGTAGCGAACTGTTTACAGTGGGAGAGGAAAGGTCCATCCAGATGCCGTGATTCTGCAGAGTTATGCTGAGCAGCTCCTCAATACAGGTGATACCAACATCAAAGAAACACAGAGGAGGCAGCAGGAGCCAGGGATTAGATTAAGGGGAAAAACACAAAAGAAAAACACAAAAAATGAGGAAAGGGAAATTGTGACCATTAATCCTGATAAGTCTACTCCTCGAAACTTTTGAATTAAGAGATTCTTAGCAGATTCGTAAAGCACACATTCGATTGTGCCTCGGGGGGCCATGGAGTCGTGATCTTGGGTACCAGATATGGTTCCTGGTCCCTTTCCACCTGCTTGCAGCCAGGAAGCATTTTCCCCCACTACACCCATCTCTCTCAGTGTTTCTGCTTTGGAGTCAGTCGATCGTTTAAAAATAATTTAAATTTTATTAAATTTATTTATTTAAATTTAAATTTTTAAAATTAAATTTTTCCAACATTTAAATGCAGAGTTTTACATTAAAATTTTGGATATTCATATTGTCTTGAAAACTCAGATGACCCAAACAAGCTGGACCTGCCTTCCTGCCTGGAACCACGTGTGGTGCTACAGGTGCTGCACCCTTGTAAAGCCCTCGGCTGCCCTGGTTTGCCACCGTCTCTGCCCCTCCGAACCTGTGAACCACAGCTCCCATTTTCTCATCCTCCTATGAAGTTCCTTACCAGGATCTCCAAGTATTTGCATTTATGACCCTCAATCTGGAAAGAACCCTCTAAAATAAAGTGTGGGGTTTGCTTGGCCACAAGAGTCATGCAGCGTATTGGTCAAATTCTCATTCTTTGCAAATCCCAACATATATATTGTACTTGTATCTTTCAAGGCACGTGGGAGAGTTGCAGATGTTTGCAGAAAATGAATTCCTAGGTCTGTGCTGGAGCCCTATCGCCCTGTGCTACTTTCATACAAGTCATACTGGCCTACCTCTGGTCAGCTGTTCTACCCTCACTTCCTGACAGGTGTCTCTCCCATGGCCTAAGATCCATTCTGGATTGTATTTCAGGTGATTCTAGAAAACAGAGATGATATGAGTTCTCTTTCTGCTTTTGGTGAGTCCAAATTCTGTTCGCATTGTGGGCAGGCCCACGGCAGCCACACTGTAGGGCCTCACCTACTCAGAGAGGGGCTACAGGCTAAGCAGCAGCAGGCTTTTCTCTACAGCACTGCTAACCAGGCTTCTTTAACTGATGGTTTTGGAGTACGTCTCCCCCGCCTCCCCAGAACTAAATGTTTACTGGAAAAGCACATTTACAGAGGTCTAAGTAAATAGACAGAGAGATGTGTCCATGGCTGGAAGGTTTGCGACTTAGAACTCACATATTGCATTCCTAGATATGGCTGAAGCTTCCTGAGGGATTTCAGGAAAATCACTTAACTTCCCCAAGTCAGCTGTGGAATGGAAATGTTATTATTTATTTGCCTCACAGCATGCAATCACGCTGCATCTCTGCAAAGCCTTCGGTATTTCAGGCTGCAAGGGAATGCCCGTGATATCTCAGAACCCTAAAGCCAAGCCAGCTAAGCACAAAAGGCCCATCTCGAGCAACCACAAGCCCATTCTTCCTGAAGAAATCCAACATCCAGGACGATGTCTGTCCTGTGGCTTCCCTCCACTCCTGTGTCACTGGCCAGGCCACCACTGCCTCTCACTTTCCAATCCAGTTCAACACCAAGTCTCTCTACAGCCTCCCTGCTCCTCCTGCATTTAATAGAAAACACATTCTCTTTCCTTAGGACACAAAAAGAAGAATAAAAAGGAGATTTAAGTAGAACAGCAGAATCTCTACCTACATACAACTTGCTAAATATATAGAGCTGAAAATAGCCAGAGCTGAGAGAAAGGAAAAAGAAGAGTGTTTTAACAGTAAAGTAAAACCACAACTAATGACTTCAGGAGACAGGAGCTAGGTGGACAAGCAAAGCATTACAGCTTTAAATATATGGGATTTGGCTTCGCCTCCCCAGTAAGTGGCCTGGCACCAATTCAAATAGGCTGGTCTGGCATGCTAGTGCCTCCAAGAGGGACCACACTGGCGGATGGAAACAACCACAAAAGCCACAGAGAAAGTGCAGGCTTCCAAAAGCAACAAGGAGGCAACCAGACTGGCAGCAAAAACAATGCCAGACTCCTGCCCCAGCAGGGGATGGCTGCCCCTGCCAAGCTGGACTTTCTCTCTCCTCAGTGGGGATGGCCAACAGCGGGCCGAGGGTCGGGAGGGTGAGCAGTGAGTGAGCAGGCACCAAGGAGGGCTCCAGCCCACCAGTCCAGTCCTGGCAGAGGTGGCCATGCCGTGAAGGAGGAACTGCAAGCCTTCTCCTTCTGGGTGCCATGTTGCAGAAAGCCGAGATTTATGCTTCTGGGCTATTTCCGTGTACTACAAAGAAGGCAATAATCTTTCTGAGCTTTGGGCTCTGGAAAATATTTTGCTATACAAACAGTTGTTTTTTTCATGCCACTCGGAGACTGCCAAATGATTTGGTACGTGAAGCATTCTTGCTTCGCACTGCCTGAAAATAAGGAATCTACTTCAGAGAGCAGAAGACGTGGCAGGGGGCCTGCTCTGGCCGCTGGCCATTTTTATCGTAGACGGCGAGTCTGTGTCATGCCAGCATCGCTACCTGGAAAGCTGAAAGGGAATGAGAGCTTTCTCCAAATCTGCATAACACATAATGGTGTATTTACCCCAACTGGGCTGGTGCCTTTGAAGGTCTGGCTGCCAACATCAGTTTTCTCAATGTTAAAATAAGGACAGGAATTAATTTCCAAGATTTCCAGAGGGGACATTATCGACAAATTATTTCCAACTCCTTCAGTGAATTACAAACGCCAAGTAGTTGTCAAAGATATCTCGCTGAGTGACAAGAAAACAACTGCAATCAGAGTTTTATGTAAGCTAACTACTTTTCTTTCTTTCTGTACACGAGAAGATCAGCATTATGACAACAGTAATGAGAACAAGAAGGGCAGCATCCCACACAGCAGCATTTCACTGCACAAAGTGCAGGTGAGGCATCCTCAGACGCATCCAGCACACCTGAGATCAGAGAGGGCTCTGTGCCAGAAACCCTGGGAGCCAGTGTGTGATGGGAAGGATTTGGGTGACAGGACAGGGCTTGCAAGCTGCATGGCATGGGCACAGCGGTGCTGCACGAGGAACGTAGGCCGCGTGGGCAGCGGGCAGCCGGCCTCTGTGGGCCCCGTTCTGAAGCACAGCATGGCTGTAACCATGACCGTGGTCGGGATCTGGATGGCACTGTGAGCCGTGGGAGTGGGTGCGTGTAACATCGAACGAGGGGAAATGCAGGAGACAAAAGGGTGGGAAAAGCAACCATGATGGAAGCCAAGGAGAGCGACTACTTCAGGACGGGAGTCGTCAGTGGTGTTGAATCATCTTGGCAGGTCAGATAAGCAAGGAGGCATTCGCTGAACTTTCTGAATGAGCAGTAGAAATTTTTCTTTAGTATCAGGAGAGAAGTCAGATCATCTAAAAGCAGATGGTGAGTGAAAGCGCCTGGCTACAAAGGTGGGAGAGACACACAGGAAGCCTGGCCGGTGCTGCTGGCTGGAGAGTCACCTCAGAGCCCTGAGCTACGGGAAGAGCCCAAGAGCAGGGGAGCCTGGCCAGGACGGCTCAGGACCCCAGGGCAGAGTCGCGGGTGTGGGAGATCCAGGCCACGGAAGAGCATTTTTATCTCCACGAGGCAGGTGCTCCTCCTTTGGAGGAGGTTGGAAGGGACAAGGATAGGCAGAGCCAGGGCAGAAGAGAAAACACCAGAGCTGACGAGAGAGGCGCGTGTGACCAGGCGCTCTGCACTTCCTGCCCTCCTGTGTGACTTCCTGGCTTGGGTCCTGCACCCCACGGTCTTCCCACCAGTGCCAGCTCATGCGCTCCCTCTTCTTCAGACAGTTTCTCGGGTACCGCACCTCACATAGATCACCGACTGCCTGCCTGCCTGCCTGCCTGCCTGCCTTCCCTCCCTCCTTCCTTCCTTCCCAGGCACACACCTTGTTTGAGAAAGGAACTCCTCGACCTTTTTATCGTGGTAAATACAGAAAACATAAATTTACAGTTCCAACTACTTTTAAGAGTATGTCCAGCTGCATTAAGTATATTCATCCAAAATGTTGTGCAACCACAGCCCCGGTCTGTCTCTTGATCCCAAGCAGGAGCTCTGTGCTACTAAACGCTCGTTCTTCCCCTTCATCTGGCTCTGGGAACCTCAGCTGTACTTTCAGCCTCTCTGGATGTGCCTCACACCGTACGGTGTGGGTCCTCTGTCCTTACTTTCCTTAGGACAATGCCTCCGAGACTCACCCACGGTCTAACGCACGTCAGAGCTCTGCTCCTTGCTAACGGCCAGGAGAGGTAAGTGAATGTGTAGACTGCACCTTGTTTACCTCACCTGCCGGTGGACCCGGGGCTGTTGACACCGTGTGGCTACGGTGAATAACATGCATGAACATGGATGGCTCAGAGTCTCTGGGAGGCCCTGACTTCTATTCATTTAAAGATATATCTAAGAGGAAAACACATAGGAATCTGGCTGGACAGGACTGCTGTGTCCCCCAGAGGACCTCGGCCCTGAGAGCACAGAGGCTGTGACGGCCGACAGCCACTGACAGCAGGCCACTCCCAGGAGGCCAGGTACGTGTCACAGGCCCATGGCCCGGCTCCGTCTAGCTTAGCAGGAAACCTGGGGTGCAGGGGACACCTGCTGGCCGCGGCTGAAGTCTTGATCCTGGCTCCAGGTTCCTGGTAAACTGCACTTTGTGTGATCCTGGGTCCGTCTGTTCCCTCCTTAGGCCTCACCTCTGGCCTCCTCTTAGTGCCTTCTACCTCTGGTGGCTGCTTCCTTCAGGCTAGGACCCGCTGACAGCATGTTAATGTGTTTGAGGCTGAGAAGCTGCTGATACGTTTCATACATCCCCGCCCAAGAAGCCTGGCGGTTCCAATTTCTCCATATCCTCAACAGTACTGGGTATTTTCTGTAACTTCTGCCGCTGTTATTATTATTATTATTATTAATATTTGGGACAATACCAGCCCAGTGGGTGCACAAACACCCCTCATTATGGTGTTGGTGTGCATTTACCTGTAGAGGGTGACGGCTGGGTATTTCTCCTGCATCTACGGGCCACTGTGTGCCTGCTTTGTAGGGAAGTCTATCGGTCCATTGCTATTGTGAATGGAGTTGTTTGGTTTTGTTGTGGGACTCCTTGCTTTTTTACATTATTTCTTTGAACATCAGTCCACAGCAAGGTGCTCTTGATAAAGAAAATAATTAAAAAATGATTTTGTTTTTCCAGGACATTGCTATGAAAACTTTCAAGTATTTGGAAACGTCGAAAGGGGACTAAACATTACCACGCATGCGTCACACACCCTCGCTTCTGCTTGTTCACTAATCGAACATGTTGTGTAGGCATTTAAAACAAGCTGCAAATATCAAGAAATGATTTTTCAGGGCCGGGGATTTAGCTCAGTGGTTCCTCCGCCTGCCTCACAATCAGAAGGACCCAAGTTCGACCCCGGGTACCGAAAAGAAAAGAAAAGAAAAGAAAAGAAAAGAAAAGAAAAGAAAAGAAAAGAAAAGAAAGAATTTTTCAAAGAAAAAAAATCCACAGGCTCACAGCGTGCTGCGCAAGCTTGGGGCAGGGGCAGCGCTGTTTCCAGCACTCCTCCAGCAGACGGCGCTCAAGAGCAGAGCAGGGGTAAAAGTGAGTGGCAGTTTAGTGATTTCACTGTGAATACTCCTTAATGAATTTCTTGGAAAATGAATCAAAAAAACATTCCCAGGCAACAGGCAGAGCTGACAGGGAGGCTACCATCATAGCATCATTGAGCCTGCTGGGCAGCGTCCTGGCTCTTCTGCCCCAGAAGTAAAGATCCTGGAGCGAGAGTAAGGCCACCTGAGGCCGGGCTTCTGGGATTAGATCTCAAACCTCCGGTCCCTCTCATGCTTCAGCACTGATTCCTTGGTCTTCCCCACGGGGCGACCAACTCCCTTGAAGGCAAGAACCAGGTTCTGTTTATTCCTATGTTCATCTCTTTGCATAAAACCACCCCACAGGTAGGACAGTGTTTCGGGCAGGGAAAGTCCGTGATGAGTTCCTGCGAGTCCCGAGGAGCATCTCACCCTTCAGCGCCAGGGCGACTAGAACTTGCTCTCTGCTTCCCATCCTGCACACAAGTCCTAGCTTTGAAGAATTCCAGGACCTGGTCAAGAGATCAGTTATCTCATTTGCTCCTTCTTATAGCCAGTCTATCCCTGCCTAGCACCTTCCATCTTTGTGAAACTCCCAGTGCTTAGTTAAACCTCTCTGCCTCCACAGTGTCACTGCCCTTAACACACACACAAAAACAGATAAAAATAAAAGTAAAAAAAAATGACCTTGAGATCATTTATAAGGTGTCACGGCAAGAGGAAGAAGGCCTTCATTTTAAAGGTGCAAAATATAAATTTGCTTATAGTATCACTTGAGAAGGTTTAAAAAATGGAATCTCATCATAAGAGTAAGAGAAATAATATGTTTTGGTTGGAAGGACATTTTAAAACAGGGAATAAGGAAGACGGCCAAAGAAAATGTTTGTTATCCAGACATGAAAAATCAAAAGTGGGGCCCTTTGATGGAGCAGAAGTCAGGAGCATCTGAGAAACAAGACCATGAACAGATTCAGAAACAGATTACAATCTTCACGTCTCAGTTATGCTATCCCAAAGACTCTGCTGGTCTTCCGAGGAGCAGAGCAGCGGGAGACTCACCCAGGGCTTTCTGAAAACCAGGAAAGAAGCAGGCAGGGGGAGGAAGAGGGCAGCAAGGGAGATTTCGACAGAACGATGAATTGCATCCAAGTAAATAAGATTTAGCAAAAGCACGTAAAAAGACAAAGTCCTCATTTTCACCTGTCTGTGGATTTGCAAACATAGATATTTCCTTTGCAGAGGAAACTGCTGCATTTGCAATTGGTTCATATTTCGCACCTCTGTGCATACATATCCTGTAATATAAAAGGCCCATTTCTTATGACACAGGAAATGCTAAATGCACTGGGGACTCAGAAATGCGCAGAGCTTTTCTAGAAGTAGAAGTTAACATAAGTAGTTGGTCACAGGAGTACAGCCCACAAAACAAAGCCTTCTTTCTGACTCTGCAGAAATTAAGTACTGACATGTGAAACCTGCTGAGAGTTTCATCTGTTTTTACTCTCAAAGCCTCATTCTTTCTTCTTAGTGTGTGCGTATGCGCACTGCTTTCTAAATTTAGAGACCAGTGAACACTGACAGGCCAGCCACAAGGTGAGGGAGGTAGCAGCGCCGCCTAGTGATCACCAGGGCAAGCTGCAGTCTACAAATGTGCAAGGCGAAGGGACTCTCTAGGTGTCTTGCCAGAGCAGGAGACAAAACTGGACTTGTTCATACTACAATCCAGACAAAATTTCAAACACTATAAAGTTTCACTGAATGGAAAAAACGAATCCAAGTCAGATATATAAGCTTCCACTCAAACATTTTATCCATATTTTTTACTGCAATGATCTATGCGATGCCATTTGGAAATACAGTAAGGAAACACTTTAAATACAGAAACAATGTATGCCTATTCATCATTAAGCAAAAGCGAGCTAGCTTTGGAGAACTGGGTCCCTGATGCAAGAAGCATAAGGATAAGGAGAACAGAATAATTTAATTCTTGCTCTAGATGATGTAATAAATCTAATTCCTTGTGTGCAGGATTTAAATTTATCAAAAAACAGAAAAGCGGATCACATTTTCCCCTTCTTACCACAGAGATATTAACACTGTGTGCACCAAGGAGTTTTATAAAATACGTTGTAAAGCGATGCACTCACAACCCCTTTTTTCCCACACTTTTCCCTTATTGTGAAGTCTGCTAATCAGTGTGGAGCGCATCTCCATGCACGGGTGTTTAAGATGCTAGTGGAAAGGTGACTCCGTCTCAATAAACGTGAGCCCTCAGACCATGACTAAGACACTGGATATCAAATATTTTTCAAGACCATTTCATAACAAACCGACAAGGTGGGCGGCCTGATCTCCCTGTGCTCCTGGGAACCCAGCCCAAGGCCACTCAGGGGAGAGCAGCTCAAGCCTCGAGCTGGCTCCAGAGCCGCAGCCCTCACCACCTGGGGACGCACTGCCTACCCGATGGACGGCACTGCAGAGAGGGCGTTCAGAAAGGTCACCAGGGGGCCAGCACATGACCTGCCGCGGAAATCTCTTGCCAAGGTCGCAAGATGAGAACGGAGATGTATCTGAACACTGCGTGTCACCATGAGCCAGGAAAGAGGGCCTCACAGTCACCAGCCCTTCCTTCCTCCTGCAGCCAGGAACTGCAGACGCTCAGCTCAGCTCTGTCCCAGAGGCTCTGTGTGAAGGGGACCTGGGTGCTCAGCAGGGACCTGGGGAAGCCTGGGGGCTGCTCACGGCCAGTGCTGGGTGTCTCGTTTGCTTGGTATACTTGTCCGATCAATTGAAAACGATGAAGATCATCATAAAATGTGTGGCTAGAAATAAAGGCCGCCTGAAGAGATGTGGAGAAGACTGAAGGTCTCGTGATGGAGCGTGCTGATGACCTCGGGAAGGTTGCTCTTTTTCTTGACTCTGCCCCCACAGCAGCAAGAGTTGTATGGCTCAAATCACTCAAAGCACACTTTCCCTCGCAGAAAGCCATCTCTGTTTGGGGGATTTAGAAAGGCATCAACCATGGCTCAAGCAGTACTGGAGAAAGGGGCTGCCTCAGCTCGACTTTCAGCAGAGAAAGACAAGTCTGTGGAATTGCACACTATCCTTGGTAAACTAGATCACTGTTTATCTTCCCATTTTTTATCACTCAAGTACTATATAGTCTTTTTTATCAATAACATTGACAAAAGGTCCATAAAGAAGTGTGAGTCTTCTCTACCTTCCATTCCCCTTTCACCCCCTCTCTCCTGACAGAGGCTGTGTAAGCCTCTGACATCTACCCTTAGTGTGCTTTCTCCACATCCACAGGTGTCACACTCGCAGAGGCACAGGTGAGCTCTTGCTTTCTGATTTTGTTAAAAAGTAAGACGGGGCAGTACATACTGCCCTGCAACCCGGGCGTCCTACTCATCATGACATCCCGGGCACTCTGCAGGTGGCCACGTACAAGTGTAACTTTTTAAAAAGCTGCACAATATTCTGTAGCATAGGTATCGCAATCAATTCAAATAATTCCTTAATGATGGAAAATCATCTTGGTTCCAGTTTATAGCACTGGAAAACAATGAGGCAATGAGCTTTCTGTATCTGTAACATAGGCATCCACCTCACAGAACTTGCTTTCCAAACATTCTCCAGATTGGACCTCTTGGTCAAGGCAGGTGTACAGTTTTAACCTCACTAGATGTTATAACATCCAGAGATCATGGCAACTAGTGTCCAACTAGCAATGTGTCCCGATTCCCTAACATTCTTACTAGTAATGGGTGTTCTAAAGTTTTGGTAATATGTTTTTAAAATGATTCTCTTTAATTTGCATTCTTTTAATGAGTCTTAAATGAGGTTGCTCATGTTCACCTCTAAGGTCATTTGGACTTCGCTTCTCTATTGTCTGCCCATTTTTCTACTGGGACACATTTCTTTTACAAAGACATGCAGTCCTTGACGTTGAGGGCACTGTGTGTTTACACACTGCAGCTTTCCCCCGTGATCTCATTTTTCTTTCTTCTTTTTCTATTGCCTTTTCTCATCCAATTTAAAAAGTTACACAGTTGAATAGATGTTGTTTCTTTTATCTTCTGGGTTTCCTGTCTTGCTAGGAAAAATTTTTAACATATTTTATTACTTCATAATTTACACCTTTAATTGACCTGGAATTCATTTTGCAGTGTGTATGGGAACTGAGCTTCTATTCCACCAATGTGGGATGGTCATCGTGTTAGCAAGTCCCACCCATCTGCACCTCACCAAACCAAGCTTTCCCACTGCTGCACTGCAATGCCGTTGTCACATGCTAACTCCTTCCCTATGTCGGGCATCTATTTCTGGGCATTTTCTGCGATGCGGTAGCATCTCTGGGCCTGTGCCCATTCATTTTTGTTTGGTCCCCAGTAGCTTTCTAAACATCCAGTATCAGGTCAGAGTCTCCGCACACTCTTCCTATCATTTTCTTGGCTCTCCTTACACCAGTTCTTGGTGAGACTCGAATTCACTTCATCCAGCCCTGCCCTACAAAGGAAACAAACCCACACTGTCTGTCTAGAATAAAATAAATTCAGCTTTAAAAAGGACTTCAAAGGTAAGCACTTACAGTGCTCACCAGCTGTTCAAGAATGCACCCTTTGTTAGTGATCTGTGCTTTCTGTCAGGAAGGCTCAGATTCTTTTTCACTTTCCTCAGAGTTTAGAAAGCCACTGGAAAATGTCAGAATGTCAAATTTCTTCTTTTGAGACTAGAAAAACCTTTCTAAGGACTCAAAATATTCTTCAGAGTAGGGACTTTTTCTGTTTGTTTTTTTCCCCCCTTTCTGTTTTCTCTTTCCATTCCTCTCCCGTGTTTTTGTTCGAGGACTTCGGTCCTGCCACTGCATGCTCGGTGCCTGCCGCAGGTCCTGCAGGTCTCACACCTAGGTTCTCGTGACTTTGGATTCTTTATATCTCATCCCTTTCTATTTCTTAGTCTTCTACATCAGGTTGGTTCTCTGTAGTAATGAGTTTCCAGGTCATTTATTTTTAATTATTAAATTGTACTTTAGTAGTGGCCTGGAATGGAATTTTGAATTGAGTGTTGGTACTGTCATCGCCGTTTCTGACACCTCTGTCCTGTCCCTTCCCCCTGTTCTACTTCGCTGGGACCTGCTGTTGGAAGCTGGACTCAGGAGCTACCCTCGAGATCACGCATTTTGTTTAGAGAATGGCACCAGTCTCCTTCAGCGCTCACACAGACAGGCCGGGTTTGTAAAGATTCAAGCAGTGGAGAAGCAGCCATGATAGGAGACTCACAGTTTCTCCCCCTGCTCTCATCCAGTGAATCGATCGTCAGTCTCTCAGTGCACGGAGAGCCACCACCCTCCCTCCCAGCTTGTCTGTAGGCGGGAAGGCCCCGTTCCGGGAGCAAGGTCTGGGCTACTTCCGATTCTCTGCTGGCTTCCCCAGTCCTGGAGGTCACTGCAGGTCAGGGTCCTCTTCTAGATGGGAGAGGATCCAAGATCCCCGGGGCTCAGGGACCAACATCTAAAGCCTGTGATTTGCTTTTTCTTGGGAAAGGGCAGTCTTCTCCTCTGCTCCACTCTTGAGACTCTCACCACGCAGCTGGGCAATCACACCCCTCTCCACTTAGTCCCTGGTGGTTCGGAGAGAACCACAGACTTCTGCGCTGCTCTCCAGACAGCCCTCCCCAGGAGGGGCAGGAAGAAGCGTGCACCCAGATCCTCACATGTCTCATTTTCATAGCTAGACAGCCCAATCCTGGGTGTGTGTGCTCCTTGCTAGACAGCATTAGACAGGTGTCAGAAGCTCACCAAGGAACTGTACGGAGTGGTGGACAGCCAGCTCCTGTGAGCAAGTCCGAATGCGCTCCGACAGACCAAGGGCTCCACCAGCAGATTGTAGTGAGCAGGAACGGCGGCCGACAAAAGCTCACTGCTACCATTTCTGTGCTTCACAGATAATTCTCAATTACATGCAGAGGGGCAGGAGATCAATGGTAGGCATTTGGCACAGGTACCAGTGGTACTGCCACTTTGTTTGTAAAAAGTGTGTATTTGTTATTCTGTAGGACAGAAACCCACCCAGGAATATATTGGGGACCCCAAACAAGTCACAGGCTGCCCCTCACAGGACTCCACCCACCCATGAATCACACCCCAGTCAGCAGCAAAACCCGGGCCAATGTCTCCACCATGGTTTATCCCTCCCCAGATAATTCACTTCAGTAACCTAACATGCACTTGGTCTGGTTTTTGGTTTACAGTAACAGGAGACTCCTCAAGACCTGTGTGCTCTCAGGGTTTTTAAGAGATGGAGTGTGGCTTACTCCTGATGCCCTAGCAGTGTGGCAGAAGGGTCTCCACGAAACACACGACCTAGTCAGGAAGACCTGAAGGCAAACACGGAAAGCGCTGAGTTTTGTTAAATCTGGGGATGGGCAATTTGGTGTCAGAAATGCCCTGACTACTCTCCACAGGCTTGAAGTATTTTATGTCAGATTCAAGGCACACGCGGATGGAAGGGTGACTACCAAAGGCAGTGGGCTGGAAGTCAGGTCGCTGAACCGCACATGGAAGCCACGGGCCTGCGCGGGGCACTTCTGAGTGCGCGCGAGCAGAGAGGAGCATTTTCACAGCACCCTGCTTCTGCACTCTGTTCCTGCTTTTTACCCCAGCTCGCCCCTCACTGCGGGACTCAAGAAGCAGCTGCTTGCTGGCTTCCCCCCACAGTCTGGGGGCAAGAGAGGCAGAGAGAGGTTCTCCACCCTGAGAGCCGCTCCAGGCCAGAGCTGCAGCCGCTGCCCCCAGTTCCCGCGGAAGCTGCCCCACCCACACTGGAGTCTGCCCGGGAAATGATGGCGCAGTGCACAAACCTGATTGCTGTCCTTGTCCTCGTTGTACCACGTAGGACTTGTTTAAACAACCATTTAACTGTGTCCGAAAGCAATGCACACACAGATCATACTTGACTAACCCCGTCTGTCCGCCTTTCGGTCGGAGGTGGGGGTCCAGGAAGAGAAAAGAGAATACAAACCCCTCTGAAGAGACACAGGAGGAAGGGTGCGTGAGCCCTCGATGGAACTGCATAGGATCCTAGCCCGGGAGCAGCTCCAAAACCCTGACTATGGTGTTTAGATATTGCTGCTTCATTTCCTTGCCTTTTCTTCTCTTTGGTTAAAGAGTTTAATTGCTGCTATCGCCTCGTGTACAATAAAGGTCCTGGCGTTGGGTGCGAGCGAGCACTCAGAGCCCAGGCTCAGCGTCGCCTGTTCCAGGGCTCTGCTCTGCCTCTGGCCTCCCACTGGCTGAGCGCAGCACTGTTTCCAGGCCTCCCACCCTGTGTGGCCCCAGTCCAGGGCCGGCCCAGGAGGCGTGGAGCTCCTCCGGGCCTAGGTGCTGAAGTCCAGTCCGGACGGAGCAGGGAGAGTCCCTGGAGTGTCGCTACCGAAATGACAGCAGGATTTAGTGTGATTTTGAGAATTTCTCACCATTTATAAATGAATTAAACTGGGGCTAAAATTAGGATCTATTTCTTGGCAATCAAAATGACCCCAGCCATCGTATGAATGAGAAAGATTTAAATGGTACACACATAGGAAAACCAGCCCTGGAACACCCTTCCCAATCCATGGAAAAAGAAAACAGAATGACCCAGGCCGACAGGCGCTCACTCGCTGCTTCCTCAGTGCAAGGCCGGGCCTGCCTGGGGGCTCCACGCTGCTCCCTGGCTGAGGCTCTTCCCGCCTCTGCTCCGTGGCCCTCTTCAGGCCTCTCCTCATCTCCCACCTGGTCCAGGGCCCTCTGCGGCCACCACCACATTAAGGCCCGCATTTCCGTCACTCTGTGGACTTTGCTCTTTCTACTTTCATTTTAGCGAACTAGTACTCAATATATTCCTCTGTCCGTCCTCACTTTTAAGGCAAAGCCCACCAGAATGGGAGGCTGAGAATGGGAGCCCTCGATGTGCAGCTGCTGAACACGTGAGTGACAAATTATTGCAAGCAATGAACAAATTTATAAATGACATTCTGTTCCCACATCTTCAAAACCGGGTGCGGCCATGATAAATATTCCCCAGCCCTCATTAAAATCCCTCTACAAGTTTTATAATCACTGCAGCGGGATGGGCACTTCAGCTAGTCTGTGCTTGCTATTACTACACACTATTAGTAGTAGAATGTAGGACTAATTGATACTGTATTTCATAACTTGTGAATAAAATGCTATCGACCTCACACCTCACTCTCTCTGTTGTTATATTTATTAATCTGGCAGCTTATAACCACTCTGCTGTCGGAGTAATGTAATTATCAGACATCTGATTACATTTAATGAAGCCCGTTGGTTTTCCTCCCCTGAAAGAACATATATACAGCAAAATTCCACAGAAAACCTGTGAATCCAGAGGCTTTCTTGGCCCGGCCGAAGCCTAGCAGATCCTGTCACAGTCTCCGAAGCGCCCCTCCTGTTCTCAGAGAGACAGCCTGTTGGCAGCCGCACTCATTACACTGGCTCTGTCGAGTTGCCCACCTCTTTTCCGGAAGCTGTTGGGGCTTAGGTGGTTCCTGGTGTTGGCGGTGGACTGTGGGTGTGACTACACCTGTGTGTGTGCAATCCCGCTGGGATTCACGCCTGCGGGAGAGCAGCAGAGAGAGCTGTGAAACCTAGTAACTTCATTTCTCTCCAATTCGTTTTTCTCATATCTGAAAGGGGAAAACAATATGTACCTAAAGTACTGTGGTAAGAATTAAGGAAGAAAATACAGTCTTTTCAATACCACCTGCCTGACATGTTCTCAACAAAGGATAACTATCATTATTATCCTTATTCAGATATCATTTCTATTTGTAATATTCTCATCTCCTTATTTGTGTGCTCTAAGCTCAATATAACATATGAACAATTTTAAAAACTCATCTTTAGTTTGCATACAGAAATACATGCTGCTCAGCGTGCCCCTTTTCTATGACTATTATAAAATTGAAACTAATTCAGAATTTACTGTGGTTCATACAGAATGAAAGATTAAATCGCTGCTGGAGTACATGCAGAAATTAACCCAATTACTCTTCAAAATCGCTATATTTGCCGCATAATATCAGTATCATCAAGCAAGAGTAGAAATTACATTATGTTAAATATGCACCAGATGGCTTTCGGGTGACATGGTTATTAAGAAAAATAAAAGTCTTGATTGTTTATAGTTTCCCCAAAGGGCAGAATCTGTGTCTAATCTGTGTCAGTAACTTATCCACAGCAGCCAGCAGTGAGACACGGGAGCAAAATATATTTTAATTCATGGTAATACCAACAATTTGCCATTCTTTTCAGAACAAAAGGCTTTGCTAATTTGTCTAAAAAGATGTAATCCTTTCATTAGAAATCCAAATTAAAATTTAAATATGAGGACACCTGTAAAAGACAACAAAGAAATGAAATTTTGCTGTAAAGGTCTGACTTAGAGTTTGAAAATGTACAGTGGTAAATTTGGTTGCTGCTCAAAATGTGATGTGATTAAAAACTTTAGATCTGGTTTATCTGCTCTTGGTTAATTTTATTCTTTCACTGACAGAAAGAAATACAAGCTGTGCTTCCATCCTGTGGGAGTCCCTGGCCCCTAGGGTCCCCGTGGAGAGCAAGGCAGAGGTGGTGTGATTCCGTGGGGTTTCCCTGCACTGCCTGACAGAGGCTGGGACAGGGTCGGTGTAGACACACTAAGGCTTTGGCTTCTACGTTTCCTTTAACAAGACTTATTTTCCCTAGATGTGACTGTTACACAAATGTTTGCAACCAAGCGAGTAACTTAAGCAAAAAAAATAAAATAAAATCTCTCCTTTAAAACTCAACAAACCAACTAAAAAATTAGCAAGGTTTCCTTGTAGATATCCCGGGTCCTACTTTGTCCTAAGTGCTTCACAGGATCAGTTACTGAATTTCTTTTCCAGCAAAATGGCAAAAAATATTGAGGCCCCGGGAGCCCGAGGCCTGGGAACCAATGCTGGGATCTACTCTGCTGCTCTGCTTTCAAGATCCAAAGGAGGTTCTCACGTGGTCACTACACTGAACCTGGAATAAGCCAGGGTGAGCCCGAGAATCCCTTTTCTACTCACCCCTCCCACCCAAGGGCCGCCCCGCTATCTTTCACCCATTTCCCATCTCGTCGCCCCCGACGAATTCTGTTTCTGAGTTCATCTCCAACGCCTTCATCTGAGCTTTGTCATGTGCTTTGCTGTGTCTGCTGATCACGTGGCTGTCGCCTCTCCCCGTTCACGGGGCGCTTTACAGTGGGTGAGTTCATGCGTTAGCCCACCTTGGACATCCAGGAGGAATCCCACTCGGTCACAGTGTCGAATCTTTTGATGTGTGGCCGACTCTGGCTTGCTGATGTTTTATTGAGGTCTTTAAATTAACGTTCATCAGCGAAATTAGCCTGCAGCTTCCTATATTGTAATGCCTTTGGCTCGACATTAAGCTAACGCCAGCCACATAAAACGTGTTTAAAAGTGTTCTCTGTGGCCCTACTTTTTGAAGAGTTTAAGAAGTATTGGAATTAATTTTCTTGGAATGTTTGGTAGGGTTCAGCTCTGATGCCATCTGTTCTTGGACCCTTCTTTATCAGGAGGTTTTTGTGACTCTTTTAGTCACTTTATTTGCTATTAATCTGTAAAAGCTTTCTATTTCTTCCCCCAGTCTATCTTGCTACCTTGTAGTTTTCCAGGTATGTATCTATTTCCTCCAGTAACCCTATTTTTTGGTTTATGGCTATTCATAATAGTCTTTATGAGCCTTTATATTTCCAAGATACCTATTGAAGTTTCTTCACTTTCATGTTTCATTTTATTTGACTCTTGTCTCCTTTTGTCTTAGTTTGCTTAGTTAAATGTTTTCACAGTATAAACCTTCAATATACACAAGAAAAACTATTAAAAAACCAAGATACAAGTAAAGCATCTCATCTTTTTTATGCTATTAAAGATTTGCAAAGAACTCTGCAGCAGGCTGGGAGAAAGAGCACGCTACAAAAGGGAGGACTGGGTATAACCTGGACACAGAGACTTCGGTGAAGCCAGGCTCACTCAAGTCCACGTGTTCAGGGGCACGGGGGCGCAGAGGCAGAAAGGTCAGAAGAGGGAGTACACGAGATAAAGGAGGAGAGCACAGACACGGGGTGGTTAGCAACTTCGGCTATGCAGCGAATGGGTCATCCACCGCTGAGGTGGGGAGCCCAAAATTTAGTTCAGGCCTGTCTTTGTCCACAGCCCAGGCCCATGACCACCATCCTAACTCCTAAGAGTCTGAGCTGTAACGCCCATCTCAGCACCTGGTGGGTAGAAAGGGCTAAATAAGGTTTGCTGAGTGAGTGAATGAAGGAAGGAAGGAGGAATCATTGTGAATATTGATTTTATTGTGTCATACTTTAGATGCAGAAGTTCTAACAGGCAAACTATTTATTAAAGCCCGTTGGAGATATCGTCTGGCTCCCGCCCAAGTGCTATCAGGTAACCAAGCGCGAGAGCCTGGCTGGACACGGGTCCACTGGTCAACAAGGGCTCAACACCTGGCAAAAGCCGGCGTGGATGACCTGGGACCCAGAAGGGCAGGAAAAGCAGCTTATTCTACTGGACTGTTGGAAACACATGCGATGGGAATATTATATTTTTAGATGATCACTTAGACTGGGAAGGGTTAAACGTCCATTCGCCAGTGGGCCGGGGATTTAGCTCAGCGGTTCTGCCGCCTGCCTTGCAAGTGCAAGGACCCGAGTTTGATTCCCGGCACCAAAAAATGTCCATTCACCAAGTCTGCAGTCTGTGCTCTGACACTGCGTTTATGCTGCCAGCTTATTTTAATGTCAATTACTATTCGTATTTTCATGCTAAAAGTTGATATACAGCTCCCATATGGCATAGTAAAAATGTAAACTTATGACTTAAAGTGTTTTAAATACTGCTCAACACTGTTAAAATAAGGACTCCTACTCAATTTTCCCCTGAACATATTCCCCTTAAAAAATTAGAACATTCTTATATCTTACAGCAAAAAGAACAAACCGACAGTGAAAATATTAGTAGCTTCCCCTTAAAGCATAAGAGAAATTATTTGCAACACTTTTGCAGGTAAGTCCAGATGAGCTTACGTTAAGTTCAATCTGATCCTTCACAGCTCATTCTGAATTCGAAATGGTGAGGTCTTTATCTCTTTTCATCTCTGTCTTCCTTCTGTTCCATCTCCAAACCCTATGCCATCTTATAGAAAAAAATGAATTTGAAAAATACTAACACCTTACTATAAATTACTGTGATACTTACTAACGTAATTGCTTTTTTGCTTTTTGGGGGGGTACCGGATATCGTACTCGGGACCCTGAACTTGCGAGGCAGATGGCTAAATCCCCGGCCCCCCCCAAACATTAAATTTAAGACTTTTAAATAAAAGTAGAGTGGTAGTTACTCCTATAGTGTGCAACTATCAATATTTCCTATGCCTCTGATTTTAAATCATAATTATAGATGAAGAGTGTCTTTCTTAGGAGTAATATTTAGACTTCAGACTAAAAGTAGTTCTCTGAGGAAGGCGCTCGAAGTTCCTCCTTCTGGCCACCAGAGGGCGGCACAGTGTGGACAATGGCTGATCCTGAGCGTTACCTGCCGGGCACACCCTGCTGTACTAGTGCACCTGCTTAGCGCATAGAAAGCGGGTGAGAGGATCATCACGAATCTCAGCAGAAAGGTTACATCAAATTTTGATTTGACTCACCCAAAGGATGCATCAAATACAGTGCTTAAAGTAAAATAAAAAAATATATATGTATATATTAACTAAGGAAGAAAGTGATATACCCCGACATGCAGATGCTTTATGTAAAATGGAACAAAAACCGAACAATTTACAGTGATGATAAAATCTCTTCGACTGCAACAGGGGCCAACAAGAAATAGTCATCTGATTGTTTATGGCTTTTTTCTAAATATCCACTATTAATTTATATGACATAAAAGCAGTAAATTGAGTATTTGAATCTTAGAGGCAGTCTGTGTTAGGTTTTGGTACAAGAAGATACTGCAGGTTTATTTGATTTATGTAGTGATGTTTTGCTGAGGAGCTCAAAGTGCTTTGTCAATGACATTTACAGGAGCAATACCAAAGCGCTTTTCAAAAAACCAAGAGTTAGTCAGGTAAACAACAGAGCATGGAGTATGAGAATGGTAAGAAAATAAGAACACAAAGGTGGATGAAAATAGATTCGAAAGTATGCAGGTGAGGTAAACCAGCTCCCTCTGCACACGGCGCCTGCATATCTGTGAACACGGCCATCACAAGGTCATTCTGGAGCCGGGAGCGGGTGTGCACACCAGGTGGCAGGTGGCCCATCTCTCACATGCAGGGGCTCATGGGCTGCCTGTGGAGTGCACCTGCTGACGTGTGACATCCTTTGAAAATCTGTGGGGTGCAATATTAAAGACAAACAAATGTGATATTTTTGTGTTGCCTGGATATCCTTTTATTTGGAAATGCAAAAATGTTTCTAAATACTTTTAGGCAGTTTAAAGATGTAGAGGGAAAGAGTCCGCCTCTGGAAGAAGTATTACCTATGAGAAAATTCTTCCTTTCACATTAGAGAGTGAAAATTTAAGCAGCATGTGACTGTTGCAGTAATTTTAGATGCATATAAATCTGTATGTTTTCTGAACCGGATCCTAAGGCATTTATTACATCATGAAAACTGAAGAGTACTGGAATTGTCAACAATATTGATTTTCTGCACTGCATTGCATTTTGCATTTTCCAGAAGAATTTTTATCAGTGAGATGGATATTTTTCTAAAGTCTCCTGAAAATATATCAAAGATTTAATTTCCATACCTATGAAATAAATTAACTTAGTAGATCTAGTCATGGCTGTATGAATAGGTACTGAATAAGCCTTGCACCTTCTTATCTCTTTTAGAAAGCTAAAAATAACAACGGGGTAGAACTTTTCATCCACTTTGATGAAAAGAGCGGCATAAATTCTCCATCATCGTCACGATGAAGGGCAGTACGTCCACGTCCTGCTTAGGATGAAACACTACTTGACATGACAGTATGACCCTTTCCACTCCAACACATTCGGCTGGAATCCGAAACGGTACACACAAGGGAGGCCTCAGTGGGGAGACAGCAAGTGGCAGTCCAGCCCAGTGCCCAGGGCTGGTGAGCATTACCGGGAGGAGGCATGCTGGTCGCCGCCGGCCTTGCAGCGCTGCGCCTACCGCTCACCAGTCGCCATGACGACAGCGCAAACCCAACTCACAGCCGTTCCCCAGGACAATGCTTCACGGCCCTCGAATTGCCAGGGTCATGACAGACAAGGCCAGTCCCTCCGAGGAGCCTAGGAGGACACGATGACTATAGGGGTGGAACATTTTGGATGTGAGCCTGTGTCAGAAGAGATATCGGGGAAAAACTAGGGAGATAGGAACAATGTTTACAACTGAGCTAAAAGCACAGCCCCTGCTGGCAGGCAGTGTGGAGTCTAACCACAGGCACTCGGCACAGGGAGCAGGAGAACTGTCGGTACAAACTTTGCCATACTTCCCTGAATCGTGAACTACTCTAAAGTGAAAGATTTAAAAAATTAGCCCTGTGGAAAACTCGTTACCTGATTACCATGACAATGACGATGCCTTTAATAAAGGCAGAGGGGATGGGGAGTCTGGGTGCCCAAATCTGGTTCTGAATAGCCCATGGGTAGACGTTTTAAGAAGCCGTGGAAGTCAATGAATACTGTCTTGGCTTATTCTTAAATATCCTAAAAATGGTTGGCTGAATGTCCACGTGGCCATTTCTAGTTCAGTTACTGTTAAATGAAAACAGTCATCAGTCTGGCTGGGCGCCAAGGACTTACCTTGAAACCAAGCAAACTGGCTGGAGTCTTGTCCCTGACACGTCCACCGCTACTGTTTAGGGTAAATCACTGGTAACACCGGAGCTTTTATCTATAGACAGGTGTACTTCCCTTGTAAGGTGAAAGCATCTGAAGCCAGGTTTGAGGTTTCGTGCTGATAACCCTAACACTCTGGGAGGCCGAGGCAGGCGAATCATTAAGTTCAAAGCCAGCCTGGACAACTCACTGTCACTGCACCAAAACAAAAAATAAGGAAGGGCTGGGATATGGCTCAGTGCAAAAGTCCCGAAGCCCTGGGTTCAGTACTCGATACTGGAACAGAAGCCACTGCGTCACCTGTTTCCTGCCTGCCTGCAACAGCTGTGCTGGGCAGACGCCTCCAGCCTTGCACTTCAGACTCAGCTCCCGTCCTGCACGCACTCCGGCCAGCGCGCTTTCCCTCAGACTGCCCCATATCACTAAAGCACGACCCCGCCTCCCGTCGCTTGGTGCCAGCTCTGTGGGGTCCTCTTCAGCGACTCCTTCCTCCCCTCTCTCCCTCTCAGAGTCCCTAGGTGGCTGGACCTGTGTTGGTTCTCAGATGCGTCTGCGGTCCCAACTGCCTGGCTGCCCTTGGGCCGGGCTGCCCTCCCCAGAGGTCACACAGTCCAACCCCTGTAGGTCTTCTCCCCTCCACCCGCTCCTTCCACCCTCCCATCCCAGTGTTGCCAGAGTACAGATTTCCAAAGGCCATCAGAGCCTGTCACCCGGTTCTCAGAAGCCTGGGTGCCTGTCCTACTCTGTGGCCCAGAGTCTGAGTGTGCCTGGGGCCGCTCTTGCTGGCACTGGCTCCCTCCTCCCTCACACAGGGCTGCCCTGCTCTGCCCAGAGAGGCTGCTTCTCCCCCTCTGCAGGTTTCCTTCATTGTCTCTGCTAATACAATTGCTGAGGGTGTTTTTCTCTTTCCTGGTCCCTTGTTTATTTTCTTCATAGCAGTTTTCCTGTTTTATAAACTATCTCTTCACTATTTTCATACTTTTTTTAACTCCTGGGAGGGAAGGGGGTAAACTTCTTTATTACTGATATAACCCATATGTATAGAAGATCTTCTCATGTACTCTGAATGCTTCTAAAATGCCCCAGAAGTGATGAAAATATATTCCATGTATTAAATATATCAACGTGCTGAAATTTGAAAGTCATTTTTCTTCTGTAACAGCAGTATATTTTTGTAATTGACTTTTCTATCAGCACTGTTCACCCGAGCAAGGTGCTATTTCTGTGAATAAAGAGGCCAGACAATGTCAGGATAATAATGCCACTTTGTGCATTCACAAAGACAGACAGGATGGAAGCCCAGATGCTCTGGTTGTCAGAATGATTCGCAATGGAAATGGATGGAATATGAATGGGACTCTGGAGACCTAAATACAGACATCCATCCCACCCAATTTATTCCTTCATCGATCAAGAAACACTGAATTTTAACTATGCCTGAGCCCCTTTTCTATATACTACATTAGTGCGGGGGAGCGATATGAGATTCTCCTGGAGCAAACAAGACAATGTTATTATGCAGAGATGCTAAATGGAGAAGCAGACAAGGGGACTATAGAGCCCGGAGAACAGCAGGCCATGATGCTAAACTGCGATTGAAATCTTTACTCGGGGAGGGGCTCCCCAAGATGGGACCCGTCACGGACCGTACCGTTGAGGGAAGAGCTCATTTGGCCAGGGGACAGGTGTGGATACCTGGGGAGAGTGGACCGAGTGACTGAGCAGCGAGTGTGGAGTAACCAGGGATGCAACCCAGCGCTCAGGGAAGAAGTCAGAGCGGACGGAGCCTGATTTTAGGGGTCCTGGTGCATTGATCACATTTACAACAATGATGCTGGCTGAGATTCCCAAGACCTGAGTGCCAACTGAGTAGGAACACGGTCTAGATTTTGAGCCATGATAAGGGAGGATAAACAAAGAAAATGTAGAGAAGTAACAGTCAGAGGAACAGGTGGGAAACCAAGAGAACGCATTGTTCCGGAAGACAAGTATATGAGGGGTCCAAAAAGGCCAGCTGGCTGACCTGTCAAGGGCTGGGTTAGGTCTCGGCACAGGCAGCTGAAGTCTGGTCTGGTTTCCTAACACAGAGGTCCACGGTGAGCTGGACAGAGACAGTTTGGTGGAGTGGTGGGGGTGAAGGATGACCAGCATGAGATTAGGAAAAGGTGGAGGAGGAGGAGGAATGGAAAGAACAAGCACAGAACGTATCTCCAAGCTCAGTTACCGCGGGAACAGAGAAGGAGGGGACAGGAGGTGGAGGGCCAGTGGTTTCTAAGTCACCTCCCTGAATTAGCGGGGTGAACGCTGGGGGACTGCAACAAATGTTACCAAGGAAGTCAGAGCTGGTCCGAGGCTCTGCCTCTCCACCGTGGAGTACAGCAAAGGAAGGGGTAGACGGAGCAAGTGGCGACTTACACAGATCCACAGACAGCAGTCGGCCAGAGGGTAGGAACGGAGTGTGAGGGGACGAGAACACAGTGCAGATCGGTGCGCTTCAGTCTTTCAACCCCCATTGGACAGGAAACGCATTCTCGGTTATGTGCAGGATAAGAGATGTAATTTTAGTATCTTGTGCCTAAAACTATGATAAAAAGCTACCATAAGTGTGGAATCCACTTCAGTTCTTTCAGTCATAACATTGGGAGGACGAGCAGTGTGTGTGTTTTAGAAATTCTGCATTTCCTTTCTAGCCTGCAGAGCACATGTGGGCTGCACGTGGCCTAACGACCAGGTTTATGGTCAGCCCTACGTACACTTTGCGAAGTCGGATTTCACGGTGCATCTTCTCTCCCCAGCCTCATTTGCATGCTCTGAAACATGCACTGAGCATTCTCTACATGCCAGGACCTCATCTGTCTTTCTCTTCCCTTTTGGACCTTACGTTTCAGTCGTGCAAGAGCATTTCCCCAAGGATCCTCCCTCTGGTTCTAGATCTTTCCTCACCGTGTGCCTCAGCGCGGGAGCCCTTTTCCCCCTCCTCCCAGCCAGCTTGCACTTCTGGACTCCAGGGCAGAACTCTCTGCAGCTCCTCTTCCTCCTTTAGGCCAGTCTCACAGTGAATCCAGAAGCACACAGTTAGTCCCGGGCTCTCTGGACGGACAGCAGATGAAACAGAAGGACGTGCAGCCGTGAGATGTGAGGGCGAATGGACGGTGTCTCAGAGGGTGCCTCCCACGGTCCCTGGATCCACGATGGCCTGTTTGTTGTCACGGGAAATGGTGATTATTTTGGAAGCAAATCAAAAGCCAAGTGTCACCTTACAGTTCTGAAGGTATATAAAGACCACAGTCATGAACTTCTGGCCTTTGATCCCTACCACGCTCAAAAAGTTTCAGATTTTGGAACATTTGAGATTTTTGGATTAGAGATATTTAACCTGTATCTCAAAAGGACAAAAAAGGCTGTGGACATAGCATGACCAGCTAGAGTATGACAGGAAAGCTGTGAGACCCCATCTGAGGGAGCACGGGGAGGGATGTGAAGGAAGCAGGAGCTGCAAGCTCTGATATTGGGCGGAACAGGGTGAGGTTGCATGTTAGAAATTCAAACCTGTACGGCTGGAAGTATCAAGGCCAGGAGGAGAAAAGGAGGACAAGGGGGTAGATGGTGAAGGGTGTAAATGTATTTCACACTCAGAAACACAATTAATTTAGGTTGACTCAAAAGTTACAATGTATCTACTGCTAGTTTGACATGTCTACCATTGTCTTAAAAAAAAAGGCTCGTGTGACTAAAGAAAAAATAATTGCAAACCAAACATACTAACTATTAAACACGAAACGAGTCTGCTAGCCAAGGAAACTAGCACCCACCTATCTGCTGTGGCAAATCATGACTGGCATATAAAGAAGTGAGGATTAATCAGAGATAAATTAAAGTGAAATATGTGCCGTTAATTTACAAAAGACACGTTATTTTAATATATACCTCAGGCAAAAAGGAGATGAGTATCAAGATATTTTAAATGAACTATGCAAAATGATAACTTTGTAAATTTTTATACCTAATTATCCAGGAGTAAAATTTAATTTTTTCCTTTCTGTATTATCTTTGGCATTAAAATGCTTCTGAAGGAAACAGGGTTTCCATCAAGCTAATTTATAGACACTCAGTAGTTAGAACACTTGAGGATCATGTAAATGGTTATAATCAACATTTTTAATATTTCAGGAAAATATAATCATATTGCTTTCAAATACAAAGAATAATTCAAATTATCCCCGTAGAGTATTGCCTAAGAGAGAGGCCTTCAGCCAAGATACTCTAAGAAGAAGTATGTCTTAAGAGACTAACTTCCATGACTGCCCTTACAAAGCTCTCTGGGGGCCGAGCACGTCTTGCCCAGGATCGCGATACAGATTATGATCCGATGGCGATGATCTCCACAAACAAGGCTGGACGTTACGTCCAGGCTGCGTCCTCACTCTGTCAACAATCTGTGCTTCTCAACGAATCATGGAGCAATGCAGTGCCTCGCGCTTCTGGAAGGTGCGGCCAGGCTCACGCCCGCCTTCTGGGCCCTTCTGGAAAGAGGAAGGAACACAGAAGGGTCTTGCAGTGCCAGAATGCCACACTGTCTAAGGACTTGACCTTCCTTCAGTGGCTACTTTTAATTTGGATTTTCTTCTATCACATCCAAGGGGCGGTTTTCCTACCCCACAGCTGTTTCGATGCAGCAATGAGCACTTTTGGGGAACAGCTTTCTACACTTTCAATAAAGCATGAAACTTAGAACAGCTTTGTAGGTGAAGAAGTTCATAATATTTTCTTTAAAACAACAAAAAGATGGGGGGAATCTGATAAAAAGATTAGAAAATAAATTATGAAATCCCCAAATAGAATATTCCTGTTAAAGTAATTACATGGTAACTGTCTCAAGTCATCAATTACTACATGAAGAAAGCACGTCTTCTGTAGGTAGAACCTATTGTGTCCAGATTCAAAGCCAAGAACATGACCGTGCTGCATGCTAGCCGTGCCTGCGACAGTGGGACAGTGGGTATGACAATAAGAGAACCCACATCGAATAAGCAATGCCTACAAAGACGGCTACTGAGCTGAGGCAGCACTTCAGGGAACCCATGTTATCTGAGACTTTGGACTTAGATTTTTGGGGGTCTGTTGGGATGGAATAAATGTGTTTTGTACATGATGACAAAAATTTGGGGTTTGGAGCACAATGTGGTGATTTGAGTGATTTTTGTTCTCTCTAGAATTCATCTAGAGATGTGATTCCCAGGCGAACAGTAGGCGGGAACAAGGGGTTGTCTTTGCTTCGATTCTTATGGATTGATGTTATCGCAGAGGCTTGGACGGGGAGTTTGTTGGCATCCTTTGGTTCTTTTACCCTTTGTTGTGTGCAAACACAGAAGTACATCCCCCCGGAGGATGCAAAGCTCAAGTAACCATGTTGGAAGCAGAGATGGGACCTGCAGGAGACGCTGAACTCGAGAGCTCTCCTCCTTGGGGTTCCAAGTTTCTGAAACAGTGAGAATGTGTTTCCAGCTTTGTATGAATTATCCAGGCCCTGGCAGCCTGTGGCAGCTGCACAAAGGGACCAAGAGACCCAAGGAAAGAATGTTCCAGCCCCTGTCCCTGCCCTGGGAGAATAGGAACAAGAAGACAAAACACCAGTCATGAGCTTTGTGTCTACTTGGATTCACAGCATCAAAAAAGTCCTAGGTCACTGCCCCCCACACCTAGCAGAAGCTAGTACACAACGTCCATGATGAAAGACTTTCATCCTGGGCCTCAAATATTTCTCACAAATAATTGCAAAAGAAAATGAATTCACAACTGCAAGATATCACTGAATCTACAAGGGAACGAAGGAACAGGCAGCAGAAGTAAGAACTATAGAATTAAAGCCAGATACAATGCACTTGCTAAAATTTCTAGATACAAAACATAAAATAAGTATGATTACTATATTTACTCAAATAAAGTGAAATTGCTCAAAATATCAAATGACAAGGCATGATCAGAATTTGCGAAGCACATTTGAAAAATAACCAAATTGAACTTCCAGAGATGAAAAGTATAGTAATTTAAATTAAAAACTCAGATTATAGGTTAAAGAGCCCATTAGATTGTTGAGGATAGAGTTAATGAACCAGAATAGACATAAATACATATTAAACCAAAACAGCAAAAGATACAAAGATTGTAAAGAAATACAGATAGTTAAACGAAAAGTTCTGCTGTATATATTTATAATCCCTAATAGATACACTGGGTAAGAGGCAGCTTTTGAGTTATATCTGTGGCTTTTAATGAAAAACATTAATTCTTAAACTCTGGACATTTAAAAATAAGGTCCCAGATAAAATGAACAAAACTGAACTACATACCTAGATACATCACACCGAAACCGCAAAACACCAAAAGCAAAGAGAAATTTGAAAAGTAGACAGAGAAATATAAATACTGGTTATCTATAAAGGAACTAAACAGAAACTGGCAGGTGTATTTTGAACAGTCACAGTGGAAACTGCAACACAGCATAGCTATGTTTACAGACAAAGAAGTGAAAATAACTGCCAACCCAGAGCTGCCCACCAAGGAAAATGACTTCTCCAGAATAATTTAAAGAAAATCAGAATTTGGACAAATACAAGATCCTAGCAGGCTGGCAGATATGGAAAGAATTTCTTCCTCATACACAGTCAATGCATCTCAACCATTTACTCCTGAAAGTGGGAAAATTGTTCTAGATTCTAGGTTTCAGAAGTGGAAGGGCAAAATGTTACAATACCAGGCTGGGGTTTTAGCTTGGTGGTCCCAGCACCTGCCTCATAAGTACGAGGACCTGAGTTTGATCCCTAGTACAAAAAAATAAAAAATAAATAAATCAAGGCAGGGCTAAAGTCCTAGAGAAAACAACAAACAGATTGGGGTGATGACTGGAGTTAAGGCGCTTCATGGACCCCTGCTTGTTCAGTGATTAAAGATACTCACTTTGGATGCATGGAACCCAAATGCTTAAAAAATTGTACAGAAAACTACAAAATAGATTGTATATGCTAAACTATTGAAGGGTGACACTAAAATAAAGTCAATGAACTAAAATTAACTCAAAGGAAAAGATGAAGTTAATATAACAGAAAAATTAGAAATTGTAAAATATAAATTAATAAAAATGACAGTAAGAATAAGCAGACTAAATTAAAACTATTACACTAGATTAAACAAAAAACAATAACAAAAGTAGTCACGTTCTATATCTATGAAATATCTAAAATACAAGAAAGAAATCACTGCAAGTGTAGGGATAAAAATCATTTAATAATAAACCAAAGAATGCTGTTTTAAGGTGAAATAAAATAAAGTTCAAGGCAAAGGATAACTTACATATTTAAACAAATATAGTCTGGACTTTTAAGTCGATAAGCAGATAAAAAGAAAACCACAAGTACATAGATATGACAACCACCACCAGCAATAAACTACCACTAGTAGCAAGGACACACACAGCTATAACACTGGAACAACTGGAAAATAGATGTAGTTAACACAGTTTAGACCAGTAACAGAAAGGTTACTATGTCCAGAAATTTATAAGCACACTTCTAAATAAGAAGTTAAAATGGAAATTACTAAATATTTAGAACTGAATCATAAATGTTTATCAGAGCGTATTTTGAAGTAAATTTTAGACACTTTTACATTAAAAGCAGTAAACGATAAGCCTGAAAACAAGGGTCGCAAGCACTCAAGTTCCCGTCAACCAAGAGAGAAGAAGGAAAACTAGATTAAAATACACAAAGGGTCAGCGTTTCGACGCACAGTGAACAGGACTGCGAGGGTGACCAGGAAAGGGCCAGTCTCTGAACGCTGGGCCCCTAACGATGAGAATAAAGAAGACAAAGAAGCAAGCGAGCCCTCATGCACAGGTGAGCCGCGTCCCGCTGCACCGCCGCCACAGAAGAGCGAGGTTTAACCAGGCGAGGAGGTGGGAAAGACTGAAGGCGAGGATGGAGAAACATCTGCGCCTGTTAGGGAGCGAGGGCCGGCGGCTCCCTCCGAGGAACCCAGAGCGAGGTGAAGGGACTGGTCACGACCTGAGCTGCTGACCCACAGCTGCAGGCGGCCAGATTCTCCCGGGGCCGCCTGCGGACCGCGGACCAGGACCGCACGGCGCAAGCCTCAAGGCCGCCTGTCTGTCCGGACAGCGCACGGTCCTGACATGGAACAGAAAGTCAGGACGCACTTTTTCACTCCGAACCAGCCTGTGGTCTAATTACCATTATCTATCGGGTGTAGTTGCTCTGATGATCCTTTTACTAAAAATAAAAACATCTTGGTTCAAGCAGTCGACTGAGCGCGTGGGAGGAGCCGACGTGGGACGACTTTCCGGAGGCGGTGCGCCCGGAGATGGCTTCCAGAGCCCTCCGAGCGCCCGGGCGCATCTGTCAGCTTTGCTCTTGCAGTATTTGAGTTCCACGGGGGCACACGGGAGCTCAGGTCTTTCTTCCTCCCTCTCCCCTCCTCCGTCTCGTGGTCCTCTTCTCTCCCTGTTTCCCGCCGAGCCCCTGTTCCCCTCTCTGTAGGACCAGGGAAAGGCGGAAGAGGAACCTTTGGGAGCCACAGCCCGACCCGCCCTGTCTCCCCACTGCCATCCGGCCTGGCCTCCTCTGCGGCCCAGGGACAGGGCCCCAGCCCCGCTAAAGCCCCAGGACAGGCATCGCTCTCCTCGGGAAATCCTGCACCTACGCACGCTTGGAAGGGCACGGAGGCCGTCGGCGATCGGCGGGCACCACTGTGCGGAGCGGGGCTCTGTGCCTAGGCCTGCGACGCTTACATGAGTCAACTAAGACGACACGAAACTGAGCAGCACTACAGCTTTAGTCCATAGCATTTCATTTTCCTTGGCTTTGTTTCTGCAAAATAATTATGATATTCAAGGTAGTTAAGATTTGATAATAATGCTAAATTAGGAAATCCTTTTGCAGTTGTCATAGTTCTTAGATTTTTCTATTGATTTCAATTTTGATAAATTTTTTTGCTGGATAGTAACTATTGAAATTGTCAACAAAATTCTTAAAGTGAAACATTCAGAAACGATCATTTATTTTGTATATATATTTTTTACTTTTTGTATATTATTTTACAATAGAACTCCATGCATTAAATTATGACTGTTAGAATGTATGACAATACTTAATGTTATCATTCAAACTGCCTTCTCATGTATGATTTCTACTTTCCCTTTAAGCAATGTATAGATGCTAAAAGGATATCTTTGCTTTTTTGAATTTTTTTCAAGGCTGTAATAATGAAAACAAAAAAAACAGCAGGATGTGGCTCAATTTGTTAAAATTTTCTTTCACTAAAGACTAATGCCTGATTTATGGTGGGCAGAAAATGATGTCTAAATAAATTAGTTTCACAATTACATTTCCATAAATCTCATTTATAGCCTTCACTTACATTTACTGGAATCTCATTTTCGTTGTGTTGCTTCCCAATTTCTTTCTGTGTAGTAAAACCATTTTCTCAAAAATTTTTAAAAATATTTCTAAATCCTTTATCAAATGAAGTTATCACAATTTATAATTTTTGTTTTATAAAATAAAACTTTTGCAAGCCCATAGCAAGCAATAATTCACAACAAATGACCACATATAGCACAAATTTCAAATTACTTTCTGAAAAATCTTTTCTCAGTCATTTTTTATGAATCCTAACTTAGACCACATAATTGTTGTAGCACATCTTTTCCAAATGTAATCTAAATATTGTTATAGCATTTTGCTGGCCTTACCACTAGGTGTCGGAAAGCGGCCCTAAAATCAGTCTTGATGTGTTCCATCCAGATGTTTCAGGTATGAACAGACTCAGAAGACACAGTCTGGAATCTCAGAGTTACCCTAAAGACTATCAGTGCTATCAACATAAAAATAAACGCCCCCATAACTTCAAATAAGCTAATTTAAAACAAGTTGCACTTGATTTTGGAATGTATTTTATAACATAGTAAAGCTCAGGCCTACCATTCTGTTTTATTAAAAACCAATAGTTAAAATTTACTCTGAGATTCTGGGTTGATTGCGGACACAATAGAGGAAGGCAACTGCTAGGAAGAGGAGGAAATATAAGCAATAATTAATGTGAGCAGTTAGAGTATAGATTACTAAGAGCCGAGTTTATTGTAACATAATCTACACATGTTAAATAAATCTTTAAACCACGTGTCTTGGGCCCAGATTCTGCCCTGAGCCCTCAGCGCGCCCTCTGCCGGTGGCGTCGCCAGTGGCCCAGGCCAGAGGAGGCCTTGTTCCGGGGGCAGCTCCTAGGAGGCCTCAGGGCGCCTGCGCAGAGACACTGCACCACCAGGGGGCGCCAGCAGCGCGCAGGTCAGGAGCTTGTCAGCCATGCGTGCCAAGCAGTGGCTTTTGTTGGTTTTGGTTTTTGGTTTTTTAGTTTGAAAGTAGCCAGCTCTCACTGACTCCCTGAAAGTGTTGCCCTCCGTCACCACTCCAAAGATGCAAGGCCGTGAGCCTGTACATGCATAGGGTGAGATCCTCACCGGCCTCTCACTCAGCCAGGGGAAAAGGACATCAACTCCAGATGCACAAAGACTCCAGCTTGGTTTCTTTCTCTGGTGTCCCTCTCGCATGTGGGTGTCCCTGGGTGTGTGAGGCTTCCCGCCGAGGTATGCAAGGTCGAGTACTACATGATTTAAAGTCTAGTTAAGTGGATGTTTTAAACTGTCACCGTCATCATGCACAAAATCAGAGGGGAAAAAACATTGCCAGCTGTTCCTCAAAGGACTATGTAAAATATATAAAAATCCCCCCCCAAAAAAAAACCCGGCCCCCAGTCCAAACATGGACATCTGAAATGAACGGACACTTCTCAGAGGAAGGAGAAACAGCAAATAAACATATGAAAAACTGTTCACCATCACTGGTCATTCGAGAGATGCGAATTAGGGTAACACTGAGATTCCAGCTCACTCCAGAGAGAATGACTATCACCAAGAAATCAACTGACAACAAATGCTGGAGGGACTGTGGGGGAAAGAAACCCTTCTCCACAGTTGGTGCGAGTGTGGACGGGTGCACACTGTGGAAATCACTATGGAGATTCCTCACAAAACTGAAACTAGAGCTTCCATACCTCTACTTGGCATCTTCCTGAAAGAATTAAAAGCATCATACCACTGCGATATATGCACACATGTTTATAGCAGCACAGTCTGTAATAGCTAAATCTTGGAAACAGCTCGAATGCCCATCAACTGATGAGTGGATAAAGAAGATGCGTTTTTTTATACAATGGAGTATTACTCTGCCATAAAGAAGGTTAAGTTTCAGGCATTTCTAGTTAAATGGATGCACCTTGAGGCTATACTCTTTATACTCTTAAGTGTGGTAAATTGGACACACATGTTTAAATACCTCACTGTTTCTCTGGAGTGAGAAGCTGAAAGTGGAAATAAGGAGCAAAATGTATAATAGATTGGGAAATGGGAAGAAAATGTTCAAACAAGAAAAGGAACAAGAGAGGAGGGAGAAAGGAAAGAAGGAGCAAAATCAAAGGGAACAAAAGGAAGAAATGGAAACAAATCTTTGTAAATAAGGAGGGGAAGAGGATTGAAGGGAGGGGCGGTGAATGGGAAAATGCAAACCCTATCATGTACAGGTGCAAACTCCTTATGATGAATTTGATCATTATGTATATCAACAATGTACTAATACAGGTTTTGCTTCACAAAAAATCCATTATGAATAACAAACCAAGTGCAAGAACCGTGAACTGCACATTCTATTAAAAAGGCAAAATTTAAAATATGGCTTTCAGATTCGTCCCCAGACCGCTGGAGCATTGTGAGTGACAGGAAGACTCTGGATATTAAAGCATGTCTCAAGTGGCACAGCACTGCATGACAGGGCCACCCTCACTAAAGGGACACTTCTTCTCGCAGCAAAGCTGCCTTTGCCTTTTGATTAAAGAAGCCTCAAAGCCTAACTAAAATGTTGCAGAAATGCATAACTTTAACGTATCATACATCTCTTGCAAATGCATTGATACTGTAGTTGCACACGTGACTGCAGAGACAAAGGGTACAGGGTGAGCCAAACAGCCGTTAAATTATTCTCAGGGCCTGGCTAACTGAGAGCCCCCTAAGGCCAGCAAGAGGAATCTGGTTGTTTGACAAATAATAGGCAAGATGTTTTTCTTCTATGAGGCTCTTGCTTTTGCATTTGGCTGCTCAACACAAGCATAAATAAGGTGATGAAACAACCTATACTAAGGTTTATCAAAGTTTAAGAATAGGATGTGCTAGGAATGTAATCATGCCCCACAAGGGCATTAGCCCAGGCATCAGATGACGACCTCATTGCATAGAAATGTCAGAAAAGCAGAGGGTAGAAATCATCACCAATGCGCCTTTTTATTCCTGCCTGTATCCTCAGATTTGCCCACTATCAGGCTGCTGTGACCTGTGGGTCCCACATTCCTCTCCTCATTCATTAATACTTGTGGCTACTATGTTAGGAATTGGAGACACACAAGTTAAAAGGCAAAAGCAGAACATACAACGTATATTTTCAAAACTGATTGAGAATATTGTGAAAAGCACCGTGTTAGTTGCTTTTCTCGCATCGCTGAGACATCCACAGTGAGAGGCGAAGGGGTTTGCTTGGCTCACAGTTTGTAGAGGTTTCTGTCCATCTTCGGCTGGCTGTGAGCCTGGGAAGGCAGAGGAGCATCCCAGAGGAAAAACAACATGGTGCACGCAAGGCAGCAAAGGTAACGAGAAATCAGCAGCATCTCCCTGCCCTTTTATTCTGACTACTTAGGGTGGGCGGCAGCACCCACACCCTTAATCGCAGTGCCCCCAAGCCTCGCCCTGCACGGTGAGTCGGTTCTAGCCTCACACACTCTAGATCCAGCCTGTGACCACCCGAGGCTTCGGGGACATCTAGGCCCAAGTCCTAATGATCATGACACATTTTAATGCTTCAGTATCATAAACGAATGATTCTGGTACAAAAGCAGTTCAATATGAGTATGTTGATTTTAGCATAGCTGTAGAAAATATGAAAACTAATTTACAGCACCCTATAATCCAGTGATGGTGAAACTTTTAGAGACCGAGTGCCCAAACCGCAACCTGAAACCTGCATTTACCACAGGGTGGTGCACCGCAGTCACACCTGAATGCCCCGTGCTTGGTGCTTGGTGGTTGGTTTGGCTCCAGAGCTGACCAAGAGGCCGAGCGTGCCCACTGCGGGACCTGTGCTACCGACCATACGGCCTAAACCAAGGCCCGCTTTGACGGTTATCCGATGGCCACTTGGGCCCTCCTGGATATCCCTGCGGCTCGGTGCATGCCTTCAGGGTGGACAGTGATGCTATTTAAGGCCCCATGAGGAGGTGGAGGCTGTCAGGTGGCTTTCACCCACCCACCCTCTCATGATAGGGCACAGACACGGTTCTTTCCTCAGAAATCTTAATTCTTGGCAGGGGCCAACTCATTCACAGGCATGGAGGGTACAAAATGGAGGCAGCTCTGGGGGCCACCTTTACTACCAGAGGACAGAACGAGTAGGCGAGGGAGGCTGCAGTCCTCCAGGGGGTTCTGAGCTAGAGTTTGAGGGACACTGTGCTGAGAGGACACAGAAGGAGGGGCACGCGCTGATGTCCATGAATTTGAAGAAACACGGACTAGATGGAAACGGAATGAAAGGTAGTTACACAGTCTGAGGACCAAGCATGAAGTCCTGTCTCTGACACTCACCGGCTTTTTCATTTTAGCTTCAACAGAACTTCTCCGAGCCTTGGCTCTTTATTGGCATTTGGGGAGAAAATGATAGCTGGTCCAATCACAACCGCAGTTAATGAGGAGCACTAAAATAATGTGCCGGCCCTGGTCTGTGAGCTATAAAATCATGCAATCATGTTCAACAGAAGTCTTCTGTCTTTTCTCGAACACATCAGCCTTCCTTCAGCCTCTGACTGCCATCCAGTCATCTCAAAACAACCTTCTCTCCCTGGGACCAGGAGCAAATCCCTGTCAGTGACACTGTCCTTGACCCAGGAACTTCTTCCCACATCCTAGGATCAGAACACAGCCGAAGACTCACATGTGTGTCTCAATACACACCATTATCCAGATTTGGTTCCAGAATTTTCTTTGGGTCCTAAGTGGGCTTGTTTCCTCTTTTAACTGTTTCCTGTGCAACCCTAGGAGAGTTCTGGTTTCTGCCCTTGAATGAGGCTTTCCTTCCTGGGACTCTAAGTCAAAGTCAAAATGCGCTTCCTGCAGAAAAACCATCATAGAAATAGGTGTGGTGGAATTGCTTAATTTGTTCTTATTTTAGTGGCTTAACTGGGTTACATAGAGATGGCCTTCAAATATAAAAACCACTTTCATCATTGTTGTTTGGGAATATATGTTCTAAGTTTTACTGTATGATTTTCAAGTGAATATGTGGGGCCATGCTTTCATGGTGCAAACTTTTGTAAAGGAAAAAGATAAATATAAAATTACACGGAAGATGTTTTAGTTCTCGAGACTGCAAGGATTGTGGAGCTGTCCCCTACCATAAAAGGATTTTTATGAGGTTTCTGCATTTTTGTAAGCAAGAGCACGTGGGATGTTCTCTTAGTACTTCCCCACAGATGTGAGCTTGGCTGAGGGCAGGGATGTGGTCCATCAGCAGGGGATTCTCAGTCCCTGAACCAGAGGGCCGAGTTCAGGATGGGTTCACCGGGTGGGGGGGTGTTTTATTTAATTTTTAAATGAGACATTGTATTATAGAGTTAGTCCGGGTAAACAGATTTAACTTGCATTGTAGAATATTGTTTTACCAAATGGTGGGTGGCCACCCTTTTGGCTTAAGAGAACAACCTGGTGACTTTCAGAACAGAAACTTCAGGATGAAATGGAATAGGAAAAATGGCGTGAAAAGAAAATATTGGAGAACATCCTACATATCAAGGATGTTATTTTGTAGACTAATCTATTTTGGCTCTGGGCGTGTGGTGGCTGGGGAGTGCTATGTATTTATTACTATTTTTAAATGGTTATGGTTACAAACAATTTTTTAAAAACTATGACCACAAAGTCAACAAAAAGATGGATAGAGTAAAAAACTGAAGACGTTATTAGAATAAGGAGAATACGTGAAATAAAATACCACTGCTTTGGGAAGAAAAAAGAGATAGATGTTGAATGGAGAGGTTTTAAGGATCTGGCATTATTTAAAAGGTATTCCAGGGTTTAAATTGGCAGTCTCGGGATTGGTTCGGCTGGGACCAGTCTGGGACAGCTTTTGGCCTGCCCTGCTTCTGCAGACCTCCTGTATGAGGCTCCTTCTTGCTGCGGAGTCACAATACGTGACACCCACATCTCTAAGAAGGAACGGCTTTGGCTCAGAGTGTAGAGGTTTCAGTCCGTGGCCGGCAGGCTCCAGTAGGGCAGCATGGCAGAGGGGCCTCACCGAGGAGAAACAGTCCACGGCAGGGCTACAGGAACTGTGGGTATCTCTCGTGAGTCCATGTGCACAGAGGTCTTGGTGATGTGCGATCGACATTATCTTAGTAACACTGACTCGTTTTGCATCTGTTAAGTTCTTCCCAGTACTCATGGTTCCTGTACATGTCTGTATTCTTTGAGTTCTCTTGGAAACTAGTTGTAACATTTTACCGATTCTTTTTAATTCATGAATTAAGTAAAAACTTTGACTTGTATTCATTTTTGCATTTGTACAGGAACCACGAGGTTATCTTTTTTACACCATAGCAGGGAATGAAGAAGGAAAATGGGATGCTGCTGGGAAGTACTTGCAGCTACACTTGGAGAAGGCTGTGGCCACTGTGATTAGGTTGAGAGGGGCTGCACAGGAGCAGGGAAAGCAGGAGTCAGAATGAACAACCACTCATGAGCTCAACACGAGAGTGCTGCAGCCCTCATAAAACAGAATGTGCTCTAAAAAGATGTAAATATAGCACATGGGAAACAATACGTGTTCCCTCCATGTACTCGGTGCAGGCAAGCGCGTCCTCTTCCTCTTCCAAAACCATTGGGCTCAGGAAGCTGCCTCATGGGGCAGTGGTCATTCTTTACCCGTGTGCAGGGAGTCCCCATCCAAGTCACCAACTAACAAGATCGGCTATGCATCCGCTCTTCTCCTTCACTCAAACAGACCAAAGAGAGTGGTAGGGAGAAAAGTCACTGCTATCCAGCAAAAGGTAGCCAGAGGTATGTTTTAATGAATAAAAATATATTTTAGTAAGAAAAATTAAATGAATGAAGCTTATCTTAAAGATCACCAACTTCTTCATTGGCATGACTATGACAATGAAATTGAATTCAGGTAGTTTACTTAGATATACAAAGTAAGTTAATCAGGGCTTCCTTACGGCTTTATGAAATTGAGTTCGATCAGGATTTGGTTTTAGTTGCTTGGTCTAAATATTCAAAAATAGGTCTCCAATGAGCATTCACATAACGATCTCACAATAGAAAGGCATAACACTGCACATTCCAGAGTGACACAGAAATACCTAAATATGCCACATTCTTCAGAACAACACTGAAGGCTCTGATGATGATAAAATGCATAATAATCAGCCCAAGTGGTTTCTTTCTGTGATCTCAAACAAGTCTGTCTGGTATGAATTTTATGCGCATTTTTATCTCCAAGTTTTTTCAGCTCTAAGCAAAACATATAGCAAACATTTCAGAAAAATGAAAAAAAAAATCACTCCTTTAATATTCCCGCAAGTTTACGCCATGCAGATTTGAATTTGCAACACACAGATGTACACACATATCTTGGCGTGATATAAATCACTAAATTATAAGTGGCAAGGAATATTTTTCTCCATATAGCATGCTGCGATTTGTGACACTGCTGAGTCCACTATCTTCACAAAGCATCTGGAGGGTCATTCCTTGTCACTGTCCCCAATGGGTGAGGAAATCCATTAAGTTTAGAATTTCCATTTGCGGCCACAGAATGGAAAAGAGGTTTCAGCCCCTAATCTACCTCATCCTCATAAAGATGATTATGGTGCTGTGTTACATTACATTCACCATAGCAAGGGGAACAATCCCTTCTGGTCGAGTTGCAGTCCCAACTCCACCACTTGCTGTGGGTCTCAGCCAAATGAACTGTCTTCTCTATGCCTGGTCCACTGCGTACAAGCTGGGGGTCAGAGTGTCCTCTACTACATTGTCATGAGCATTAAACACCACGTTTATATATATTCTTCTGACTGCATCTTAGCCAAGTGAGCCAATTCCCCAAGGCCCCACTGACCCTCTGGACACTTGCTGTCACCCTAGGTTATCAGTGGGGTGCAAGTGCAGCCCCAACTTCAGTAAGACACAGCACTCGCGTTGGGGCCCAGGCTTGCTTCATGAACCCCGCCTCCAGGGCTGGGAGAGATCCCATCTGTGTGTTCTGTTGAATCATCCCGTAGCCCCCACCGAAGGACACAGAGGATCCATGTCTTCTTTCTAACCTGGAACAATAAACATTCATTCTATTCCAAGAAGTTACACTCGTTTTTATTGGGTACAAATTCAGCAGTTGCCACTTACTGAATACCTACTAGGTATAAGATGCCACGCTAAAGTTCTTTCAGCAGGGTTTTGTACCCCTTACAAAGAGTGCAATTGTTACCACCATCTCATAAGTGAGAAAACACAAGATCATGAGCAGTTTATCCAGAGACACACAACAGGTTGTAAAGCTGACATTCAGCTGGGTCGCAGGTACTGTCTGACTCCAAAACCTACTCTCTGTCGTACAAGTCAGAGCTTCCTTCTAGGATTACACCATGCAATATCTATTTACCTGTCTTGTATAGTTTAATACTCTATTTAATCCTCCGCAGACCAAACTACATAGGATTTATCATATCATGTTTTAACTCTCTAGTGTTAAAAACCCCAGAGATTCCTTAAGCAAATGTATAAATTCTAAAAAGAAAGCCTATGAGAAACAGGAAAAAGAAAACAGAGACGAGAGGCCAGGTCTGCAGTTGACAGAGAATCTCAGGAGGACGTGCAAAGTGACAAGCAGCACACCATGCTGCTGCTTCTCACAGCCTTCAAGAAATTCACCTCTTATCCTTCACCGCACCCAGTCACGCAGTACTCAGGGTACACAGGGCATGACTGGGAGGCGTATTCACACACAAACTCGGTTCAGCAGCATGGCACCAGACTGACTGTGTGTGTGTGTGTGTGTGTGTGTGTGTGTATGTGTGTGTCTGTTTTGAGACAGGGTCTCACTATGTAGTTGAGACTGACCTGGAACTCACTATGTAGCCCAGGCTGGTCTCGAACTCACAGCGATCCTCCTGCCTCAGCCTCCCGAGTGCTGGGATTACAGGTGTGCACCACCATGCCTGGCTGACTTCTAGACCCAAGCTGGCCACTAGGTGAGTTTCTAAGGTAAGTCACTGCACCCAAAGCTCACTAGTTTCACATGTAAGATAAGTACTTTTCCCATACAGTGATTGAGACCATTAAAAGAGGCACTGCTTTGGCAAGGGGGCTGTTTGACCAATACAGAAGAGCTGAATAACAGCTAGGTATTGTTATTATAATAATCTTCTCCAGTTTTGTTTCTCTCTGCTTTTTTCCTCTCTCTCCCCAGTCCCACCTTCTGCCTCTCCTGGCTGGTCATCTACAGTATACATTTCACTTCTGTCCGGGGAAAGAGATTTCCAGACACTTTAGGTGAAAGAAAATTCAGAGAAACTGAAAAGCAAGCTTGGCTTCTTTTTTGAAGATAATAACAGGCCGGGTGTGATGGTGCATGCCTGTAATCCCAGCACTTGAGAGGCTGAGGCAGGAGGACCACTACAAGTTCTAGACCATCCTGGGCTACATAGTGAGTTCCAGGTCAGTCTCAACTACACAGTGAGACCCTGTCTCAGAAAAAAAATTCACATAATTAGTGAAAAGTTGAGAAGTATCCACCTTTAAGCTGTACAGAGGGGGTGTGAAAAAGGACAAAGGTTCCTCAGGAGAAACCCTGGTAAACAGAGAACTCTGATGCACGAAGGGGCCATGGTGTGAGAGGTTTGGACAGTGCTTCAGGGGCACGGAGGTGAGAGAGACGCGGTGCAGCAGTCAGATGACTTCATGCAAGTGCACAGGCCGGGCTGCGGGAACTGGAGGGCAGGAGAACGACGTGGCAGGTTTTTCCCGGGAGCTCAGCAAAGACCAGGGCGAGAGGAGAGCGAAGGACAGGACCGCAGCCTGGGAACACGACAGCGGACTCGGCTCATCGGCCACGCGCCTGGGCGTCACCTGCACAGCTCAGAGAAAACAAGTCAGCACCTTGAACCGAAGACAGCAGAGACGCAGATGAAAAATACCCCAGCTTCCAAGGGTTACCTAAGTAGAGGTCCGACTTTCGGCAACGAAAAGATGACCCGTATCAAAACCAAGATCACCCCAGCAGATACTGGAGCTTCCAGGGCCAACCTTTAAGTGCGTGGTGCTTGTGGACAAGCCTTTTGACTACAGCTCAGGAGACCACCCTTTCAGGGGGAAGCTGAGGCCCGCAGCACAGGCTTTGAGGTGTGGATCTTCCCTGTGGGTCCCTGACCATGACTCCTGGCTCTGCGAGTCAGATTTCTCGAGGCTGACGTTAAAACCAAGCTCAGGGCGGGCATAGGATCGGCTAATACACTGGGGTGGGAGGACGCCAGAGCTCTTCCTCCTCCTCTCCCTGCGCTTCCCCTCCCCTCCCCTCTCTCCTTTCCTCTTTTCTTCTTTACTCCCCACTTTTTTTTCTTTTTCTTTCTTTCCTGCGTGCTTTCTAGTCTCATTTAAACTGAAAAGGAGAACAGAAATCCATTTCTATATTCATTTTAAAATAATAACAATAAAAAAGTTTGGGAAGTAAAAACTCTGAGAACTATAAAATCTTATCCTAGGAAGTTATTGTATATTTTTATTTTTGCTTTTCTTAGTTCTGAGTTCAAATCAATTGATAAACTATATCTCTGAGAGCATGCTAGGCTTGTTTATCTGACAAGCTGGCTATTTCTCTTATCTACTCACCCTTCCCCTCAATCCACTGGATAAGTATTAAATCTCCTCTGAAGACAAAGACTGCAGGGAAAAAATACGTGATGTGATTCTGACTTTGAAGAAATGCATTTAGCCTGTGCAAATCAGTGAGGAGACAGAAGACAGGTGTGGGACAGACGCAGGACAGACGTGGGACAGACATGTGCAGCAGGGCACAGCAGAGACCCTGACTTCTGCAGGGAGCCAGGAAGCCTCCATCGGGCTCAGGAGAGAGAAGCATCCAAAGACCGGCTTGAAGAGAGGTGTGAGAGCTGAATTCAATTCCTCTGGACAGAGAGGCAGAAAACAACAAATAAAATCCAATGAGGCTGCCAACTCGAAAGATAATTTAACTATTCTTGGGATCTTCGTTTGTAAGGCTATATACTGGCTCACATAATAGGCATTTTAGAGGAATATAAACATTACCTTAGTTCTGTGAAGTTTCACACCCTAGTTTGCATATTAACAGACAATATCTTCAAACACTTTTTGAGTGTAATGTACCCTCATTTTTTTATTCCTTCACATTGAAAAACTGTATTATTAAATATATATAAATATATAAATAACTGGAGTATTTTCCTAAGTTCCTGTTCTTATTTCATACAATAAAATGGAAGGTTTCTGAGGACACTGCTCCTTCTGAAGGAGCAGCACCTTACAGTGGGAGGCAGGGCAGGAAAGAGTGGAAGAAGAGCATTCATAGAAACCTTCCAAAAACATCTGGGAAACCCAAGTTGACCTTTATGAATGGGGATGTCGGGAAAATGCCTGAGAAGGACAGAAAGACGAAGAATGACGAAAGCACCACAGCCTAAGGAGGCACAAGGAGGCTCGCTCCCTCCAGGGGTGACCCAGCTTGGCCCACACAGCAGACAGACCGGAAGTTACTGACCAGGGTCCTCGGACTTGTTGCCCAAGAAGATCCCCAAATAGACACAGACAGCATTTTCTTGACAAAGCCAATGCACTGAATTCATTTCTAGACTTTCATTTCTCTTTGGGAAATTAGTTTCTCTCCTCTGACTCCAAGCCACCGTTTGATGAACAGCATGTGCTTTCTGTAGAAAACCTGACATCCTAAGCTTTTGTACACCAAGCAGTGTGGACGCATTTTCAGTGGGACTCAACCAGGAATTTTCCCAGATTGAGCATTTCATAGCTTGATAAGTTTCCTCAGTATCAGAAACAGATCAGCAGGGCTGGAGATTTAGGTCAGTGGTTCCACTGTCTGCCTTGCAAGTGCAAGGTCCCGAGTTCAATCCCTGATACCCCATAAAGACAAACAAAACAAAACAGATCAGCAGAGATAAATACTAGAATCCGAGCTCACGTGTCTGTTCCATGCAGACCACCTCACGTCTGTAGAGTGGGAAAGCTTATCGAAGGAAGCTCCACAACTATTTCTCTTGCATTAGTTTTCTATTTTATTTACCTTTCTATTCTATTGCTTGAATAACACGAAGGAAGAAAATGAGATATGTGATTATTTGGCTATACGTTAAACCTGCTAATTTGCATTTTAAACATAACTGCGTTGGAAAGGGCCCCGAAGCAGAGCTCCACTGACTGACATTTATTTATCTGTCGCAGGATTTCCCTGAAGAGAGAAGCATCACAGGTAGAGTACATTACCTAACTGAGCACTTACGTAGCACATGTGTCAAAGTCCATCGATCCACAAATTATCCCACTTTTACAACTCCAAACAAGGAACAGTACAGACTCAGCACGTGGGCTCATTTGTCTTGATACAATTCAATGACTTACACCTTTTTCAGCTCATTTTCTTTGTTGGTGCATGTTTGCAGAGCCTGATGTTTGCTTCCTTAAGAGAACTTTGGCACCCATACATAATTCACCTCTATTTCCTCTCATCCCCTCTCCACCTCTTCCTCCTCCTTCCTCCATCTCTTGATCCCCTTCCCAAGAGAAAGATCTATTTGCCTACTTCCTATTATCTGTCTTTCTACTTAATAATCCTTTTAAACTCAAGCTTTGTAATCTTGCCGATATTTCAAATGGCAAAAGAAGATGTTTCTACAGTTTGAGAAGAGAACCAGATTGGCACTGGAGGAGGGTTTAATAGTCAGATCAAAGTGGCAAGAAACAGGATCATATTCTCTTATTTGCTGTCTACTTTCACAAGTTAACTTTAACATGTTCGCTTGGCACATTACACAATCCTGACATTTACTTGAATTGTTCTGAGCACGGGCTCCTTCCATAGCTCCGTAAGAGTAAGACTTTGTGGAAATCTAGGTGGAAGCTGTCAAGATTATGATAAAAATATAGGCCTCAGCTTCTTATCATATAAGCAAGGTGTACAAAAAAAGAAAAAAGAAAAAACCTTGCAGTTCAGCCATGAATACTGCCAGGTTTTTTCTTTTTCCTTTCCTTTCCTTTTTCTTTCTTTTTAATTTTTTTTTTTTTACAATAGTTCTGCCTGTTATCTACCCTAAAAATAGGGGGTAAAACTAACTTTAAATCAGAAAAGCTCTGTGCCAGGGATTTGGCTGGTCACTTCCCAGCCTTACTAGTGTCATTAGTGGTAGAAGAAAAACACAAGTAATCAAACAGGTGAATGCCTGCCAGGTGCGAGAAGCTACTGGAGAGAAGGCAGGGCACAGTGGAGGCTGACTGAGCAGGGAAGGGGCCTGTGGGGTCCATGCCAGGCCATGCGGTCCTGGGGACCCTCTGGGGAGGTTCCTGTGCTGGAGACCAACGTGTGGGGAGGCTGGCACAGCACAGCTGGCAGGGGCACAGAAGTCTCGGCAGAGGGAACAGCAAGGGCAAGGGCCCTGCGGTGAGAGGGGCTGACGGGAGGACCTGAGGGACCGGAGTGGGGAGGGGAGGGGAGTGAGAAGAGGAGGAGTGAGGCATGGACTGGGCCGAGCTGGGAGGCTGACACGGGCGTGGACTGGTGAGCAGCAGGAAAGGTGTGCAGACCCTGCAGTCCGAGCGCACTGCACCGGGCTGTCCTCGCCCTTGGAGGGCCGAGAGCTGGGAGCCAGCCTCAGCTCTCTCCAATTCTGCCCCCCAGGCTTTTCCTAAGATGCAGAATTCCTGAAGCAACCCCCGAGGAGACCCATCAGCTCCATGTGAGTGGCAATGATGGCCATGATTTTACCACTGAGCCTGAATTTATCTATCCCGTAAGATCTCTTAGTTCCCAGAGTCCTAACCAGGCAACTCTTCTTTTATGATGAAGTAAAGAATAAAATAGGGCCAGGGATTTAGCCTCACAAGAACAAGGTCCTGCAGTTGATCTCTGGTACCAAAAAAAAAAAAAAAAAAAAAAAAAAAAAAAAAAA
>NW_022900943.1:2540257-2604202 GCF_012274545.1 Fukomys damarensis
AAAAAAAAAAAAAAAAAAAAAGAATAAAACAACACACACACACAAGCATCCCTTCGAATTTAGACAAACTAATACAATTCATTTATCTAGTGTCTTATCTAATTCCCAGCCAACTCAACTTATCTTAGAGCAATTGGTTTGTGAGAAAGTAAAAGAAAGGGATCATAAATTTGGAAACTTTTAACTTAGCGTGCAGTGTAACTGAACTAAAGCTGTACACGGTAGATGAACAGCTAAGTCTCTGGGACTGACTTCTGTTACAAAACATTTTCCCAGAAAATGTTACAATGTCCTAAAATGTACAGAATCATTCAACTGATCCTAAACAGAAAACTGAAAGTGATATATGAATTCTTTTTTCCCTTTAAGGTTCGAAAACTTTATTTTCACTTTTTATGAGACAATATAAATCAGCTAAAATAATGTCCAAGAAAAAAAATAAATGTATGGAGAAAATCATCATATACAGACATCCTATTAAAAATCGGTTAAACATCTTATCAAATAAACATATGACTTCAATTTTAGCAAAGAAAAAAAATAATTTAAACAGCAGTGAGACGAACAAGTTTCCAAATGTGACACCAATGTCTCATTGTCAACTACCAGGCAGGATGAGGGTTCACAGCATTCGCTTGTACACATGTTGCCTTTGAATGATAGGTTTAACTGTCAAGCAAAGTTCATGTACCAGCTCTTCTGAGATTAAAAGGGGAAAGAAAATAACACTAAAAGAAATGTCTTCATGAAACTGCATCGTTACTTTTTCAGAGCCATTTTTTAGAAACTTGAAACCATGTTCTTGGAAACAGTATGAGACTTGGAACCAGAGGACTTCTAAGGTTTCGCAGGCCTTCCACCTACAAGCACCAAACCTGACTGTTTGACCCCACATCATCATTGTAAAGCAGGACTATGTGACCTGTTTTTTCAGATTGTCAGCAGGATAAAAAGAAGTCAGGAAAGTATAAGTGTATAGCACCCAATATGACACATAGAAGGCCTTCCCAGAGGCAGAGTCTTGACCTTCACCAGCAAAGGCAAAGCCTTTCAGAGGAAAAAAGCATTTGAACATTCTTGCTATGACATTTGGATACTGGACATTGCCACCACAGAAAGAACTAGACACAGGCTACTGGAGGGTAAAATGAATTCGGTGCTAAAGAACTATGAACTCAAGTATGCTTACTGTGTTATTTTACACTTTGATGAATGCTGTGGCTCAGATCTAAAATGTGCCCCCTCATTCTCATGTGTGTGCAGTAGGGCACTATACTCATGGGTGGATTCGCCCATTGATGTGCAGAGTAGTTAATGCGCTATTAGGTGGTGAGGCCTGTGACCTGGAAGGGTGTGTTCTTGTCTCCAGCTCCTCCCTTCTTACTCTGCTTCCTGGATGCCATGGGTTAAGCATATTTTCCTGTGCCATACCCCTCTGCCACCTTGTTTCTGCCTTGGAACCATGAACTGAAACTTCTAAAACTGGGAATCAAAATAGACCTCTGGTCCTTTAAATTGTGGACATCATATATTTAGTCTTAATGATATTAGTACCAGAAGTGGGGTCACTGCTGTGACTGTACCTAACCATGTAGATTAAAACCATTTGGAAATGGTTAGCAGGAGGAGTTTGGAAAGTTCTGGAGATGCCATCTAGAGAAGCCCTAAAATGCTATAAACAGAGCTTGATGGGAGATGCTGGTCAGAGCACAAAGCCAAAATTCTGATAGGTAAACAGTAAAGGTTTCAGCTGGGAACAAGGTCTGTGGGAACAGGTCCACAGAGGCCATTTATGTTATGTTCTGGAAGACAATTTGTCTTCGTTTTGCCCATGTGTTGAAGCTTTGAACAATAAGGAGATTAAAGGCAGTAGACTAATAAATCTGGCAAAGCACATTTCGAAGCAGCCCAACATGTAGGCTGTGGCATAAGTACCACTTATGACCTTCAGCCAGATGTCCACTGAAAATTAGGAGCAAAAAACAGATGGAAAAAGTCTGCAGCTTCATCAGAAAGGAAGCACTTGCAAAGCTGGGGCTAAGAATTACTTTTCTTTGTCAATGAGACAGAGTACCCAAAATTCACAACCTAAAGGGAAACAGTTTCTTTTGATTCAGTTTAAGAAATCTCAGTCCTTGCTTGGTTGGTCAGCTCCAAAGCAAGTACAGCATGGTGGAAAGGCTTGAAGAGAGGAGAGCTGCTCATGCCATGGTGGCCAGGAAGCAGAGAGCAACCAGAGGAGCCAGGGAGGGATACATCTTCTTTGGGTCCTGTTCCTCTGACCTACCTCTTCCAGTCAGGCTATACTTCCCCATAGCATGTTCATTTACATTCCTAATCGTGCCATATCCAGTCACCTTCCAAACATAAGACAACGGAGGCCACTTTAGATCTAAACTATAACAGAGAGCATGCTTCCTGAAAAGATTAACATTAAAATGGAGCCCAAATACCTTGTATGAGGACAATAGGAAAGATTCCTTGAAGGCTCCTCAGAAATCAGCAAGGCCCCATCCTTTCTAGGCTCAGAGGTACACTACTGCAAAGCTTTCATTTGAGAAGCAATCCCTATGAGCCCATCTCTTGAGAAAGGTGACCAAGGGAATTGGTTTCCAAGATTTATTTCACAGGCTCATCCCCCGCCCCCAGGCACTCAGAGGCCACTACAGTCATGATCCAAGAGGGCTTGGCTGCTGCTCAAGCTCAGCAGCATCTGTGTCATTTTAGTTTTACAGGCATGCAGAGTGAAAAAGTACAATACTACCTTGGTTCCAGCTAACTGTGCTTCTGTTTTTGGACAATTTGGTTTGCAAATAGAAGCATTTGGCAAAATTTTGCTTCAGTTTGCAAACTCTGCATGGAGTGGTGAACACGAACATGAACAGCTTCCCAGCAGGAACACGAACGTAGTCATCTCAGAGAGAATTCAGTTGGTGAACTGAGGTATCACTGGATATAGGTCATGGAGGCATCCACCCAGATTTTAGAAGAGGCCTTGAGGGTAGGGCAGTGTGCCCTTAAGAAGGAAGTGAGCAAAGCTCTAAGAGTTGAGCTGAAAGCACAGTGACAACCCACAAAGCTGGCTATGTCAGGAACATGGAAATTCTGCTGAGGAAAGCCATAGGCAGCAAGTAGACATACAGTGAGACAAAGACTATGAGGGCTGCCACAGGCAGTGCCATGAGTGTGGGTGTCCAAGTCTTTGGGGTTCACATATTCCCACGATTTTCCCCGAGGGCTGGACATGGAGCTGCAGGACCTAATGTTTCACTCTTGCTTTGGTCGATTGATTCCTTGCTGTCCCTTTCTATCCCCTGACTTCTCCCTTTTGGATGTCCACTCTATGTCACTGTATGTCAGCAGTGTTTAACTCTCTTTCTGATTTTTAGAGGGGGCTCTTAGCTGAATTTCCTTGAGTCTCAGAGGATACTGTGGACCTGGACTTTTCAGCAATGCTGGAACTGCTAACATTTTGGCAACTGTTATATATGGACTAAATGTGTTTTGCATAATGGGGTAAGCATGAGTCTTTTTGGGACCAAAGGCAGAATATTGTGGCTTAGATCTAAAACATCCCCCAAATTCTCTTGTGTGCAGAAGGTGAGTCTATCTGGAGGCACTGTGCTCATGGTGGACTCGGCCACTGGTCAGTGCAGTTGCCAAATGTGCTGCATCGTGGCCCGCTGACCACGAAATGAAACTCCCAAAACTCGGCCAAATCAAACCCCTCCTCCTTTAAGCTTCCTGTGTCAGGTACTGCTTCCCAGCAGGGGGCAGTTACTAAGCCGGCAAGCAAGGCTGTGCCCCTCCTCCTCTGTAAACAAACAGAGTAAGTTAAAGGACAGCTTACATCACTAAGTGCACACTGAAGGCCAGGCATCATATTGTTTTGCATGCACAGTTTAACCGTCTCAGCTTCCAGGTGCACCATTAAACATGGCCTATAGATTGCTAGTCTTCCATGGGTTCCACAACTGAACATTATAAAGAGGTAACAGCACTACCTCTGGTGAACCAGTCACTCCTGAGAAGTCAGTTTAAGCTCCCATGTCCTTCCTTCCTCCATGCCATACTTTGATCAGATGACTCCTTGGCTAAGGAAGTCACAGAGAAGGTGGATGAGGCAGGAAGCAAGCAGGTGAATTCAGTATCAGTCAAGCCCAGGAATGCAGCAAGGTGGGTGTGGCCATCACCCTGCACAGTGTGACACATCCTGTCCCCTGCTCTGTCTGTCATGGTATTGTTCTGCACAACCTTCTCCACTCCCGGGCACCTCAGTCTGCCCTGACCTCATGCTGGCAGGGTCACCTAAAACCATCTGACCTGGGCACTGTGGTGGTGCCTTTCTGGACTTTCAGCTACTCTGGGGCTGATGTAGGAGAATCTCAAGTTTGAGGCCAGCCTCAGCAACTCAGTAAGTTCCTGTCTCAAAATAAAGTAACAAGAATAACACTGGCTGGGGATGTAGCACAGGGGTAGAGCCCTTGCCTTGCGTGCATGGTTCATTTCCCAATACAGCAAAAAACAAAACCACTGTGGACCATTTGAAATTATTTTCACCTTGTAGCACCTTGACAACTCCGTAGTGACTCTCAAGACGTGACTAGAGTGTTGAAAATTGTCTGCCTATCCTAGAGATGACTCATGCGAGGAAGAGTGGCCTGAAAGACAGTACCTTTATTTACTTATTTAGCCCAGCCAGAAAACCCGTAAAAGGCAAGCTACATCCAGGATGACTCACTGGCCACTCAGTGTACTCGTATTTTAATTTTATTAGCACATTTGTGTCTATTTTTTAATCCCTTATTTTCCTAGTAAGATATTTGCTCTGTACATTGTACATAAGTTAACATAGAAATGATCTCATTTAGAGTTTAGAACAGTGCTGGAGAGAAGACCTGCTCAGTAGGTGCACATCAAAAAATTAAAGTTATTAGCAAGGAGGAGATATAAATACTGTAAGTCAATGAGGCTTTTTCTCCAGTATTTAAAACTCCACAATCAATTTTTATTTGTTTTTATAACGTGTCTATCAATTTTCCCCAAACAGGACTGTAAATATTTCCTGAGTTAGGAAAAACATAGTACTGAAGATTTGCTACCTGATCCACAAATTATACAGTAAAAGGAATTTAGAAATGTCTTCTCCACCACGTCACTGCCATTTATCACGGAAGAACACTGGAGAATATTATAATTTCCAAATCTTATTTCTTAAAAAAAAAGATTTTGAAAATGAAAAAAAGCTCACTCTCCAGTCCACAGAGGATGAATTTTTGAGCTCAAGTTCTGTTACGTTTGACCCATTTATATCATAATCCAGACAGTCAATATGATATTATTTCTTTAGTGGATCTGAAGATGCTGAAAGATAAACAGTTCTTGCTGAGTTCAGAGAGCAACTTCATTGAGGATGCAGCCCTCTTAACAAGCTCCACATGGTGTTTTCCATGGCCAGCAAAGGCTGGGTTTACTAATGTACAAAAGGAAAAACAGAGTAGAGGGAGGAAATATAATGGAACTAGTCATTGTAAAATTAGAAAAAATGGCAATCAAGAATCTGAATATTTCTACTAGAAAAGTTAAAGACAATTTTAAGCACAAAGACAAAGACGAGAAAAATAAATGACCACTGGATACACCATTCTCAGGCGAGACCATGCCATTTATGCCAAACATCGTGACTACACTAGTGTTTATTTCACCACAAACAGATCATAATTGCATTTATGGTGGGGCCAGTTATGCAACTATGCCTGAAATAACAACAGTGTTTCCATTGCAAGGTCCTCGGAATCCCTTTTATTACTCTCTTCTTTCAAAGCTTCCCTTCAAATATTTTATAACTTCAAAAGTTAGAGAAGGGACATGGGCATAATAAAATAGTTCAAGAAATAAAGTAAGACAAGTCTTCAGAATAATAAGCTTCATAAAGCCCTCTAAGAATCCATGCCAGTTACCACAATTATGTGCAGTCTTGAGTGACATCTTAATAAGCAGGCCTGGAAACTCATGGAAGCTGGTATCTGTGTGGGTAAGCACAGGTTTTAAACTGGTAATTAGATTCGGGCAAGGAGCCTTCTTGCCAAGGCCTGAGGCCCTGAGGAGCCTTCTCGGGTCCAGAGTTCTGAGGCTCAGCTAGGAGCCTGGTCCTCTGTAAAGCAGCGGGCTCTGTGTCTCGGCCACAGCTGACCTCGCCTGATTCCTCTGTGAGGTTTGTGTCTCCGGGCTGAGGGGGAGAGCAGCCTAATGTGGTTGCCCTCAGTTGCCCAAGTTGCCATCAGTTTTCCAAAGTGCCACCCTCCATCCCCCAGCATCCCAGAGGGAACCGAGGCCTGAGCGGCACTTTCCAGCAGAAATCTACGGGCTATGCATTTCTTCTGGAGTCTGCTTGTGCTCCCTTTACCACTTGTAGGAGCCCTGCTGAGGGATCATTTTCACCTAACATCAGGATGTAGCGTGGAAGTTTGGATTAGTTTGGTACCTGCAGGGAGGCTGACAGGAAGATGGGTTGTCCACCTGGCCCGGGGAGCAGCAGAGCAGACCCTCCATAGACAGCCCTTCAGTTTGGGGCTGTGCATTCATGGTGCAACTGAGGACAGAAAACATTTCATTCCTTGTGCCTGCACTGAACATGTGTGGGCTGTCCTTTCATAACCAGTATAGGCATAAAACCTATTCACACAGTAACGGTGTTCTGTGTTACAATCTAGGGACAGCCTAAAGTATGCACAGGGTATGTGGGTTATATGTATATACTGGCCTGTTTCATATGGGAAAGTGGAGCGTTCACAGGCTTTGGCACCCACAGGGCCCACAGCCAGTGCCCCGCGGATACCAAGGAACCCACAGTTCTCCAACAGCAAAGGCAACCTGCCACCTAGTGGTAGTTTTGCAGAACTGGTCTTTCAAATCTTTGCATGGAAATGATGAATATTGACAGGGAAAAAACAGTCGTTTTTCAAACCAAAGACACTGGCTATAGAATGGGCTGGGGAAAACCGAATAAACTTAACAATACTCAAAATTAATACTCAATAAAAAATTTTCTAATCAAATATCAAATAGCAATTGTCATTCTTCAGTAGAACTCCCATGATTTATTTAATAGGTTTAAATCCGGAGAAAGCTGTTGCTAGATTCAGTGCCAGAAATTAATGCTTCTCTTGTAAACAGCTGAATTCTCTCCCTGTTTGGGAACAATCGATAAAAGTCTGGCTTGAAGTCTGGTTGAAATAGCCACTCCAATTAACCAAATAAAGGACATAATTCTGAAAGTCCTCTCTTGAAAAGTACAAGAGCGTGTTGGTCACAATGACAGGTCCTAATCTCCTCACTGAAAAGTGACTTCTAAGGAATAAAGTCTGTTTAGATGGATTTTCCATTGAAATGGCCAGGGATTAAAAGGAGCTGGCTGGACAAGCATAACTCTTTCATACATCATTCCACTTAAAACACACACACACACACGTCACGATATCCTTACAAAAATAAGCTGTCTCTCTGGTCACTGGAACTTGGAAGCAGACACTGACAGCAGACCACTCTGATTAACGTGTGACACATCGGAGGGCTGGGCTGCCCTGCATCCTTCTGTGAGTTGTGGGACTGTTGGCTTGCGCTGTGCTGTTTGCAGGGCCAGGTCCCCCCAGAGGTTACTCCCACCAAAGCACACATTCCATCAGAAACCCACCCGGCTTGCGCCTGTGCAAGACAGATTCGGTATGACAACCTTCAACTGGGCACATGGCCAAAGGGCAGCCAGCTAACGGGCCTGCTTAAACGTAGCACGAAGCCTAACATGCTTCTTTGACTTACTTGTTGGACATAATTTATTGAACCATACACAACAGGAGAGAATACAAAAGTTTTTTTTCAAAGGGCCAGAGAGTTTAAAACTCCACAAAGCTGGTTTTCATAGAAAGAAACTTTAGGAGCTTGAAAAAAGTCACATCTTGTCAAACGCAGCTGTACAATGAGAGTATAAGCCGTGAGCAACTTTGAGAGCGGAGGGTTAATTCCTGATAAAGCCCATTTACATCAGGCATGAGGAAGATATGTATAGTTTGGCTTACGACATATCCATTTCATTTTTGTGTTATTTAATTTTACAAAATTTGGAAAGGAGGGCTGAAGTTCCACCCTCCGGAATAACAGAAAAAATCTTGTTAAATTTTTCAAAACCTGACTTAACTTACAGGTTCATATCTGGTTACCAGCTATTGTGAGAAATGTCTTAGACACCACATACCCTCTCCTCTAGAACCAACGAAGGTCACTTTAGAGGAGCTCGCTGTTCTCTGAATTGCAAATGAGAAAATTTGCCAAGTGATCATGCTTTGTACATGAATGAAGTTATATTAAGTAAATGTTCAACGTGGCTGTTCATAGCCATTACAAGAGCAAGTTTCTCCACCATCGATCTCCACGAGAGTGATGTCTTTGCACCTCTTCCCCAACCTCCGTCGGAAGCAGGACACTCCTCAGCTTGGTGACTGTACAGCCAAACCAATTCCTTCCTCTTAACACCTGCCTCAGATTAGCTGGCGGGAAATACACACGGCTTTGTACAGAGACCGCTCCTCCCCAGCCTGTCACCCTTCTCACCCGGGATCGCATAGCCGGGGAAGCCGCGCTGGGCAGGGCAAAGAATGTAACATCGCAAGCGCTGCGACCCCTGCAGGTTCCTCAACCTCCTCGAGCCTCGGGCGCCTGTTTCCTGAGTGGGCATCACCTCTGCGTCACACGCTCTTCTGGGCGTTTGATGGAAGCGGCGCTCTGTGCCGCCCGGCCCGGGGGTTATCACACAAACCCATCACCATCACCTGAGCCAGGAGAAAACAGACGAGTCACCACAACAGACGACACGGAATGAAGAAGGCACGAAGGGTATGGATAAGATGCAGGGGAAGCACCAAGGAATGTGAGCACAGAGCACAGGGCCCTGGTGGTGGGTGGGGGAGAACTCACTGCCTCACGGGGCAGCTCTGAGAACCGCACCTGTCCTTACAAACAAGATGTTTAAATCCTCTATTAATTTTGCTTCCCATACTTTTTCATCTAGAAAAAAATCAAATTCCTCATCTATAGTACAGCTGTTGAGGACAGCGATTGTGCTCCCAGACACTTTCTCACTGAAGCTTACCTATGTAATGTCTTCTGTGCCTGCTTTCACTTAGCTATGAGAATGACTCCATACAGTTTAAATTCTAAGAACTTCTAAAGTCTCTTATGGATTGATGTCACTGCCACTTAATCCTTTATCACTCCTGGGACCTGCACAGTGGGGACTCAATGCCACCAGGCGGGCCTGTGGTGGGCGGGTGTGGGTGGTGCCTAAACATCTTCCCCGGGGCTCTAGGAGGCTTTCCAAGGCAGGGATGAAATTTCGCTCATAGTCTGGGCCCCTGCACGTAACTCTGTGAGTGAAGAAGAGGCTTTATCGGGCATTTTAAAACATTCTGCAGTGTTCATTAAAACCTCATGTTCCTAACTTTCAGAAACATGAGCAACAGATACTACACGCATGTACTGATGACACTTAAATGGACTTTTGATGGATAAACACTGTGTATTTCATGCATAACGTAGTCTTATTTCCATCCCAATGACAAGGAAGATAAATATATCTATGTGTTAGCAAATGAGGCTCGTGCAAGCTATGATAAACTTTCTTCTGTTTCTTTCCCTCCTTTCTTCTCATTCTTTTCTTCTGCCATCCCTTGTTATTACATATTCATTATAAATTTCATATTACAAAATTACTATTTGATACTTTTTACAAATAAAGAAAATAAAAGATATATTAAAAAAAATCAGTAAGCCCCATCCATTTTGCGCATCTGAGCACAGTATGATCCCAGCACTACCGAGATCCAGGGATGAGACGCAGAAGAAAGTACTTTATCCACCGTGAAAGGCACTCCCCCGCCCACACTGCACAGACCTCTCTCAGACTCCTTCTCAGGGATTTCCCAAACGTGCTACACAGGCTGTGTGTTTTGTTTTGGTTTCTAATGAACACCATTCAAAAATATATACAGCAACAAAATTTTCTTACAAAAGTTCTGCTAAAGGGGATGAGGCGCAAATTCTACATGTACAGCGGAAGTTTGTATCTGGATTTGACATCTGGCAAGTTTCAGTCTCAGACAACACGGCGAGGGTGTGTTTGAGCTCGAACTAGATAGCAAGACTGCAAATTCGTGGACAAGGAAAGTTTCAACGCTTAGTGACAGGTTATCTTTCTACTGCACATGTCACATGTAGATGCACAGAAAACTAGGAAAAGCAAACATCAAGCAGAGCTGTAGGAAGGTTACGTGTTCATGGACATATATAATAAAATATGTGTATATACACACATAAACACAGGTTTTAGTCATTTTAAAAGTAAGTGCCAGATGATAGCTGCCTCCTCACAGTTTATCTGTTAGACCAAGGAAATGCTCTCCCTTGTGACCCTACATTCCAAATGAGAATCAGTCACTAGTTCCCCACCCTCACCAGCCATTCCTCACTGTTCCAAACCCTGGGAAGCATGTGTACCTGGAAACGGAGGCTCAGCTGTTCAAAGGTGCACAGCAGTAAGAGGGACCTTGAAGCTCAAACATTTATTTAGGACTCTAAATTCTCCCTTCTAATCCTATAAGTGTTCTCACAAAGGCATTCACTTATTTTATGATCTCTTTGACATAATCCTAGAATAGACATCAAGTTCTCAAACCGCTCCAAGTTTCACGACCAAACACATCTAATGTCACATCAGTGATTACAAAACTCTTCTGCACAGTTCTGTTCCCTAGACCACGCCCTTCTTGCATAGGACATGTTTTAAATGACATGGATGATGCTGTTGGCCTGGCAGCCACATTTCCACACGCACTATTGTTCAGCTATGTTCTCGGAGACTATCCTGGCATGAAAGGGTTTATCTGTGGGCTACAGTGATTCAGGTACGTCCTTTGCAGACCTCTTATTTTTTACATGTATAAAGTGTGCGAGTCCTGTGTGTCTCCTGTTATAGTCAACACCTGACTCAAGCATTCACATATCTCTGTTTTACAGTTTAAGATGCCAATTGTGTGAGTTTCCCTGTGGCACACATAACACTACCCAGATATCAGTGGCTAAAGACAACACACTCCTACCACAGCCTCCAGTTCCATGGGTCCGGATTCTCTGCAGGACTCGGGCAGTGCTACCAGGAAGATATATGGGTGAGACACAGGGAAAAGCACTTTATCAACTCTGAGATGCAACCCTAAGTTCAAACTCTGTAGAGATCCTTCACAGACCTGGGGCCCTGCAAAGCTAAAGTCTAAGTGTCAGCCAGGGCTGGATTCTCACGTGGAAATGTATCTACCTCTGAGATCACAGGATGCTGGAAGAATTCACTTCTGTGTCTGTTGAACTTCTGGTACCTTGCCTCTTCAAAGTAAAAAGAAAAGGACAAGTTTTAAGTCTTCCAGGAAGATGTGTTGAGTAGCATCATCAGAGGCACAGCATAACATCTCCTTTGCTATGTTCTTCTCGTTAGAAGCCAGTTACAGGTCCTGCCTGAATTCAGAGGGCAGGAATTACAAGGCCTCGTTAGGAAGTCCAGGAGCTGGAGATCCTGGGAGCTACCTTAGATCAAACTACTTAGTGTTAAATGCAAAGTTAGAGAGACATCCCCACGACAAGAGAGCAAGGAGCCTATTGCCAGTTAACTGTAACTACCTTTATGACTCTTATTTTAATTATTTCCTGAATTTTGCTCATGTCCTGAATTGTTCAGATATTCAATATATGATTCTAATACATGCGGAGGTCTCAGGCCAAATGCCATAACTTTCAAAAAAACATTTCTGCCTCCCGTTTTCTTTCTGTCCTCAATAGACTTTGAAAATGTGGTCCAATTCACAGTCATTCCCACACGGAGCCCGTTTGTCGTTAAGCTGGTGAGTCTGTCTCAGGGATGCCTGGCTGCTAATGTGTGCTTCCCTCTCAGGGCACGGCATTTGCCTGTTGCAAAATCCCTATGATAGAAGGCGAAGTAGAAGCCTCCCCTCTTCTCTCACTCTGGAAAGCTAAGCTTATCCTCTTAAGCAATGGGCCATTTCCCCATGGAATACTTCTTTTGGTGATTTTTTAAAATTCCCTGTTAACTTTCCGTAAAGACATACATGAACAATCCTAGATAAACTTGGACAATCTTTCTATTTCCTTTACTGTACCTACTAGCCTGAAACTTGTATTTGTAGTTTCCTGTTCTAGATATAACAGATCAGCTCCTGTATCCTTTGGTACCATGAGGAGGAGGTCAGAGGCAGGATAGTTAGTGTACCTCAGCACTTTAAACCAAAGTTGCTATTATACTTTAAAGTCATTTGAGGAGTTGTCTGGACAACAAAAAAATGCAGCAGCAAGTGGATGGACATTGGAATCCATTCAGAGAAAATCAGAAGCTTGTCACCTCTGTCAGCATTTTTTACACTTATTGGAGAATAAATAATCTGTCTTGCAGACGGCTCTGGAGTAACAGGAGAGTATATTCTGTGACCAAATTCTACCTAAAAAGCAATGTTGGACATTTTAAAGTGCACTTGAGACTTTTCACTCTAGTCGCGGTATTCAAATGGTTGGGCTATTGAGACCAAGCCAAACACAATCCCATCCTGAAAACTGGAAACAACAAACAGAAAACAGCAGCACGGGGATCTTCAAACTGCACTTGGAATACTGAGGTTATGGCTGTTCCCCTAACCGGGCTGGTCCATTCGTGCTTACACAATTTGCAGCATGTTGGGCAGAAGTTGGTATAGAAAACAATTATTCAGGTATTTTTAAAATTTCCATTCAGCTCACAGGACGAGGAGGTGATCATTAACCTGAGGAGAGTATCAGACTGGGCCACAGAAGGAAGATGTTGCTTTAACTCCTGAGTTTAGATGCTGACGGTCCAGCAAAAGGTGAACCCTCTGGCAGCAGATATAATAAACATAGCATCCTTTCCGGCTCCTTCCTGGCTAATTCCACGTCCCGAGCACCTCCTGTAGGAGCTGAGAGGTAAAATATGGAAAGAATTCAGGACAGCTAGACATGCCTGAGAACTATATTACCTTCCATTCCCCAGGAAGACTTGGGTAAGGATTTAATCTGCTTTGAATTTTGTGTTTGGGGAATCTCAGGAGAAAACACACACACACACACACACACACACACACACACACACACACACCTCTGCTCACTTTGTCTTAGTACAAGGAGAAATCTGTCTTCAGAGAAGAGTTCATCAGCCCACTGGGGGCAAAGCCATGTGTATCTTGGCATAACAGGGCAAAGGAATCCACCCTCAAACCACACCTTCCACGATAGCTCCTTGGGTTGTAGACAGACTCCGAGAACACACAGGAGACAATGGTCTGCAGGGGAATATTCAGTTTGATTGTGCTGTAGCAGATGGTGAAGAGGTGGACAGTCTCCAGCGCAGCTGCTCCTTGGCATGTGGGCAGCAAGGATGTCAGCAGCACCAACACTGGTGAGAGGTCCACGCTGCTTCTCAGTGGCCGACTGTTGAGGACATCTATATCGAGGGCTATTGGCAGCAGTCACCTCCTTGAGCACAAGGCCGGGTTACATAGTGATTTTCCCTTCCTCTCTGTCGCACCATTTACATAACATTTGCAGAGAACCAGGGCAACAGTCCCAAGCCCAGAAGGACTCTATTTATCTGAAGAAGCTAGAGTAATTTTATTCATCAGGATGAATGAGGTGCACTGGGGCAAGGAGTATAAAACAGGAGTGACAGGGGACTCTCAAGAGGAAACAGAATCGCTGGTTCTGCACGCCTGGGAGGGTGACTGTGACATTTCCACCCACAAATCTGTACTCGGACAGGCAAAATCATAAATCCCAGAATGCAAATTTTTAGAAAGTATGCAATAATAGCTGTATGTATTGAGATAATGAATACTCATCAAACTTTAAGAAGCCAGGTAGAGTTTTACTCTTTCATTAAAAACCTCCCCTCTCTGTGAACACCTTCTCCTCCCTACACGCGCTTCTAGTTTGGTGATTACGTATGGATTCTGTTTGGCCTGTATTTGCCCTAACATATCTGCAGAGTGAGCAAAGTGACCGTGCACACTCAGATCTGCCATCAGCAGCCCCCAAACATCTCGCCTCATAAGTTCAAGGCAGCACCTAGCTGAAGGAACTTCAGTCAAGTTTCTGCTTTTATGGATGCGTGAGTTTTCTCAAGTTTCATGTATGTTACCATGTCTCACCCACACCGATTGTGGAGAGAACACTGGTGCTCTAACACAGGGCAGCCTGCGCTTTAAACTGCCTTGAAATACATACTGTTCAGACTCATGTGTATTGCTCAGTTATAGCAACAAGAGTGAATAAACATCTCTACCCTAAATGGTCAGAAAACTGCAAATAACTTCAGTACAATTTTTTGTAAGATGCAGTGCCTGACAAAAGCAAGGCTTACGCTTACCAGGACCATATGGGATCATCTAGAAGAAGAAAAAAATGAAAGAAACTTGTCTAATTGCATCACATAAGGGTTGTCAAAGGATCCATGTATTTTAAATATCTAATTAAAAGCAAGCATCGTGCAGAAGATCAGCATCTTCAGCCGTGTGCATGTGTGTGAATGTGTGAGCATAACTTGTTTTTCCAGTACTGGGGATTGAACCCAAGGCTTTCACACTGAGCTATATTCCACATCCTTAAAATTATTTCTTTTGAGATAGGTTCCCACTAAGTTACCCAGCCTGGGCTTAAACTTGTGGTCCTCCTGCCTCAGCCTCCCAGCGTGTTGTGCGTCAGTGTGCCCAGCTGACAGTGCCTTCTTAATTGACGTCATGTCACCAATTAGCCTACAAGAGCATTTTCGTGTGGGTGTGAAAATGAACGACACGACTCTAAGACAGAATATGTCAAGTTTTTCACAGAATCACTTTAGTAATTGTAATTGAATTTAATTAAAATGTATATTACAAAAATCGCAAAATCCATGAAAGAAGATGACTGTTTTCTCCAAATAAGAAAGGGCGCTTTTGTTGTTGTTGGTTATGAGACTTTATTTCTGTTGTTAAAAACGTAAAATCTGTGAGCCAAATGTGTCTAGTGATTGGCAGCTTATGGCAAATTTTTAAAAAATGCTTTTAAAGTTTTTCCCTAAAAGCTTTATTCTTGTGGGGCAGTTTTAGGTTACTGTCCAAATGAAGAGGAAAGAACAAAGATTTTTTATTTGCCACCTGGCACTGAACACGCAAAGCTTCCCCGTAACCAACATTCCCCACCAAAATGCCCTGTTTGGCTCCAGCAATGAACTCACATGTACACGCCATTCTCACCTTAGGGCTCTGTGTGGGTACTGTGTGCTCTGTGGCTCTGAACACATGTATAACAACGTGTGTCGACCACGGGGGCACTCACGGAGAAGCCACACGGTCTCACAGCCCTTTCTGTCCAGCCCTCCAACTTCTCACAATTAGTGACCTTTCCAGTGTCTCTGTGTTATCTTCTTTTCCAGAAGAACGTGTCAGGGAATCACACGGTCTGTGGGCTTTTCAGACCAGCTTCTTTCACTGAGTGACACACATTTATGATCCGTCCGTGCCTTTGGCATGCTTGAAAGTGTGGCAGTTATGGGTAAAGCTGCAATAAACAGCCATGCACACATTTCTGCTCACATACATTTTCAACTATTTTGGTTAAACTTCAAGGAGTGGTGCTGCTGGGCTGTAGGGTCAGAGCACGTCCAGTTGGGTGAGAAAGGACCAGCTTTCTCCCAAAGTGGCTTTGCCACAAACTGGCATGGCCACCTTGGCACGGGGATTCGCGGTGTTGCCTCACACCCTGTAGGCATCAGCAGCTATGTGGCCAATTTCACAGGCACGCAGTGGCACCTCGTCGATTTCCCTCATGACAGAGGATATGGGGCCTGTCTTGGTGTGCTCATTTCACAGCTATGTATCTTCTCTGGTGAGAGGCCCATGCAAGGGCTTGGGCCTGCTTAATCTGGTTTGCTTTCTTAGGAGAGAATTTTAAGAGTTCTTTAAATTTCTTATTTATTTAATTGAAAAATCATGTATAATTACTGTGTACACATTTAAGTTCTTTATACGCTTTGGATATTAATTCTTTACCCCATACATGGTTTACAAATATTTTCTATTGCATAGGTTACCTCTTCACTCTGTCGCTCACCTGGCTGTGTAGAAACTTTTAGCTTGAGATAATCCTGTTTTTCTAGATTCATAGACTCAGATCTAACATTTAAAATTCTAATCCATTTTTAATTAATTTATATATGTTGTGCTATAATGTTTAATTTCATTCTTTCACATATGGTTATCAGGTTTGCTCAGAACTATTTATTAAAAACACTGCTCTTGTTCCGTTGTATGTTCTTGGCAACTCTGTCAAACATCAATTATCATACACACATGAACTTATTTCTGGGCCTCTGCAGGCTCCCCAGAGAAGGCAGAACCGCCCAGGCATTGCTGAGAAATGCTCCTTAGAGTCTAGGAATGAAGCAGCATATTTTGTGGTTTTTTTTCCTCCCCTCTTAAACTTTATAGACTACAGCCTTGTTTTGAAACATTAAGACCCAATTCACTTAACTTCCACAACTTTAAAGTGACGTTTGTGTACTGTGTACTGTGCAGTTGCCACCACTATCTGATTCTAGAACACTATTATTGCCTCCCCCAAATCTCTAAGCCACTGGGAGATAAACTTGATAGTCATCACACCCCCCTGGGGGACCGCGTTCCAGGCGGCTTTGCTGTGTTCCCTGGGGCGGGGCAGGAGGCCCTGCCCATGCTCACTGCTGCCCCCGTCTGGAGCCGGGAGTCCGAGGCCTGGACCAGGAAGGCAGAGGTCAGGATCCTGCTCCTCCCGCGTCCATCAAACTGCTCAAATATTGCACCTCTGGAAATCTTGAAACATTTTTACACGTAAAATTTGTTTTTACATTGGAGAAAAAACAAATATCTGTTTATTCCGCTATTTTTGATACACAGTGGACTTAACATTTAATAGCACAAGCTTTGAGTCACATTCCTGTCGATTTTGTTGATTTTGAATTGCCAAACAAGTATTTAAAAAAAGATAAAAGCCACTTTCTTCCACTCTTACTGAGAATAATGATGCCAGATCTGTGTTCATCAGAGTCCTACTGTCAGCCACTTATTTAACTTAGCTTCTTACACGGTAGTCTCCATGCCCTCACTCGTCCAGACTTTGGGATGGATACTGCACCCGAAGCTGAGCAGCACCCCCAGAAACTTGGAGCCCGACTGCATTGGTGACAGTCATACTTTCCAACTCATCTAGGCAGCTCTCAAGTCAGCGGAAAGAAGCCACCTCAACACTTACACAGCAACGTTGCAACCCATGAAAAGGCAGTAAGGTTTGCAAAAAGTAACTGTGGGAGAACGTTTTAGAGCATGCTTATAACCCAGGGCAACTCCCTACAAAATCACAACAAATGAAGTTCCATCTCTGAAAGCTTCCCTGTTAAAAGCATGAAGTTAATGAAACTTCAAATCTAAGCATGTGAAACTGTGGCACAAGTGTCAGAGTTGGCTGTTACCACTGAAATATCTAAAAGGTTCGCCAACACGGGAATAGGGTATTCTGGTGTTAAATTGCGTTTAAGGAGTGTAACTTTGTAGAAAGGCAAAATTTTCTTTCTATACACATACCAAATGTGTAAAAAGCAAAGTGTATTTACCAGCTTTCTGTCGATAACGGTACAGTGGAATGGGAAGGCAGCCAGTTGGTGTTTGCACAGAACTGGGAAGGAGTAAGTCTAGTACGGATGGAAGACCTGATTCTAGAAATACATAATTGATTTGGACATAGAAGTACTTCTTTTTTAAGAGTAGGAAAATTTATTGAGGGAAAGAAAGCTTGTGTCTAAGAGAGACAGAGGGGGATTGGAAAGTGGACTGCCCACCCATCCCACTTCTCAAAGTTGTTTTACACAGTACAGCCATGTGGTGAGGTGGGTACAAAGTGGGACAAAACTGAAAGACCCAATGGAAAATTACAAGGTGGGCACAAGGTGGGGCAAAACCATGATCAACCAATAAGATTACAAGTACAGTCAGCCAGGCAATATTGATTAAGTGAGGTCAAATGGGGGAGCAGGTCATGTAGCAAGCACACAAGGATTTTCAGCAAGGGTGGGGGCCAGGGATATTTCCTGAAAAGGGTGGGTTAAGACCTTGACCCTCTACCCAGGTGATTGAAAACTATTTAGACTATCAATCACTGTTATTTATCCCCAGGGGAAGCAAAAGGATATAGTAATTTCTCTCCTTTTACAATTCTGGCCTTCAGTGAATGTGTCTTGATTGTCTTCCATGTTGGCTCCTTGCTGTGTTGGCTCCTTGAGGCAGGCCCTGTCTTAACTGCCTACCAGAGATCTAATTAACTTACCTATCTGCAATATTCTCCACTCTGAAGAAGTACCTCTAACTGCTGTGAGGGGGCAAAGGGCGAAGACAGCTCTGGCTGAAGAGGGTCATAGTTGTGATCAGCAGTTAGTTACTCTACAGAGGGTCTATCTAACGGCCTTCAGTAGGCACCTGGCATTGTCATCTTGGTAGCTGCATAGCTTTAAGTCTGGAGGAGACAAAGCCAAGGAAACAGTTAAGAATTCGTGGGCCAAATTTTAAGGTCAGCAGGACTGCTATGAATATAGCCCACAAAGAGGATAAGGAAAAGGTCCAGGGGACTTCAGAATCCAACATAGAAGTCATACTGTATAGTTTAGCAGTTGTGAGCTGTTCACAACGTCTATCTGGTGGACCCCGGTAAAGGAAGTGTAGCACTTCTGTCATTGTTTCCATTTGTATGACTGCCTGGAGTTTGGCCAGTAATCTCGGTGGAAGACCTCCAAAGTGATATAGGGAGAAGAGATGTAACTCCCAAACCTACTAGGTATCTGCAATGCGAGTTTGTGTTCTTTAAAATCAAAGAATGGATTCTAGGAACAACAGAGGTTAAGAGTAGGAAAAATCTGTTGAGGGAAAGAAAGCTTCTGTCTAAGACAGACAGAAGGGGGACGGGGAAGTGGGTTGCTCCATGTAGAAGTAATTTTGGATTAGACATAAAAATTATTCATCACGTGAAAACCCTTAGGAATTAAAAGTTTCTGCTAAATATCTAATTTGGAAAGCTATGTTATGTGTCGACTGTGTGATTTTCCAGAACATGTTATTTTGAAGATCAGAAAAGCAAGGCTCAGAAAGTCATACCAATTAATTGAAGTTTCATAGCTAGTTGGTGTCATGAAGGCTCAGCTCAAGACAATGCCAGGCTTCAGACATCAATGTAGAACTCCACATTTGTTTTTTTTGGCAATACAATTATTAGTACATATGCATCCTTTCTCTTAGCAAAAGTTACAAATGTATATTTAAGTAACACAGGTCTTTTAAAATATTCATTTTCCACTTTGTCAACAGCAAGTTGAAAGTGAACTGAACACAAAGGGAAACTAAGGTGTGTTTCTTCCCAACACTTCCCACTGAGTAATAATACTATTACTTTTTAATTGAATAAAATATGATATTATTCTTCTTCAAAGTGATTGTTAAAAGGGAGAAAAGGAGAATCTTGCAAGTGGTATCTAGAAATTATACCTCTTCAATAATTTTTTTAATATATTTTGTGCTTTTAGCGTTGCTTGATTGGCCAACCCAGTAAAATCTCGTATTAAAGGCCTGAAGTATTTCCTGTGCTGAAATAGCACCTACTCTAGACAAACAGAAAGAATGTGGTCTATACATATGAGAAGATTAAAAAGGAAACTTCACAGGATATGCTGTGCCGAAGAGATTTTTGCCACTGTGTATAACCTAAAGTACCCACTCATAGTTTCTTAAGTTCAGGCGACACCAACCTGACCCATCACACCATTCCAGTAGGTTTCCTGACCGCTCCAACTCTATCTAGTGTGTCCCTGCATGGATCCAGGTGTCATCTGACCTTGTTGGACTCCTGGAGGAGTCACCAACCATTCCCGTCCCACGGTCTTTGGCCACTGATGCCCAGGGCCTCTGCCCATGGCCTGCAGACACAGCATTAGACATACCGCACAGGCTGTACGTTGTCACACGAGCTTATAAACAACTGGCAGTCTCCTTTGAAAGATGTCTCTTTTCATGCACTAAATTTGCTTCCTACAGTAGGGACTTTAGTACACAGAAGCAGTAAGTTATTCTTTGGTGCTGCATCCGATGTTCTGAGTTGTGACTTAAGTCACAGTACCTACATTTAGCGTGTACTTTTAGGTGCAGTTCCACTGTGAAGCAGGAAATATTCAGCTCCTTAGATTTACAAGTGTTACAAAGATACTTAAGGTTTAGTTCAGTGTGCTGGTTTCCGTAAGGATCAATATAAGTGAGGATGTGTTCAACAGAGGAAAATCTAACTTAAAGGGGAAAAGCTGGAACTCACGCCTTGCAAAGATTTATTTAACATTAAAACTGTAGAATTATGAACAAAGTCTTTTTTGGAGAGAATCTCATAATATAAAACATAAAATGTGTTCAAAAAGGAGCCATGGACTTCACATATTATATATTTCTAATTGATATTAATTTGGCTTTCAATTTTGTGGCATGGGCATTTTTCATGCTTCACATCTTATTACCTCCCGTGTGTTTTCCATAATTAATGCTGATGCCTTTTTTGGTTTGGAATAAATGACAGCAGCATAGCAAATGGCAGACGTCTCATAACCCATAGATAGGAACTGTATAAGCTCTGAGGAAATTAGAACATGATAAGGGAAAATAATCTCTTCCTTAAAGGATAATGGTTTGCAGTTAATTCAAAAGGTCAAGTGTAAAAATATTCTCTTTCCTTAAATCCCGAGATTCGTCATCCTGACAGTATTTACAATAATCGCAGCTCAGGAGCTGATTAAAACCCACGGTCTTCTGCTCGGCCGCCATCCTTCTGACTGTTCCTCCGCTACGTCTGAAGGCGAAGATGTGAACATGTATGACCCTAATGTGGGGACGAAGCATTGTCACACTGCGTTTCAGCAATGCTGCGGCTCTACCACTGCTACTCAAAACAACAGTCATTTCGTGCCACATGCACCAGAAATTATTTCAATCATAAAAGGCACAGTGGTAATCAACCAAAGGTTATGTGTTCACTAGCCATGTAAGCAAGCACTAACATTTACCACATTATTCTTAAAAATAAAATACTATAAATACGGTTGTAGTTCACTGTACACAGTACTTCAACTCAGCTCCCCTTCCTCTCCGTCCACAGGGAAACCAGTGATTCATCACAGCAGCACAGCTTTCCTTCTCCATTGCTATCCAAAACAATTTTCCCTAAATATTAACTACTGAAGCTCAGCGGGACATTGAAGGGGCTATCAGTGCAATCATCTATAAGATGATGTCACTTCCCCCTTAGCATTATATTTTTGAAAATGACCTGTATTAATCTACATAAATCGATTCTAGCTGATTCTAGAGCATTTTGTATGAATAAACATGTGTTATTCATGTGTTTGTCTTCTGAAGGACATGTACAATTTTCTTACAGTTTTAGTCTATCACATTCAGTATTTTAGTGAACATTCCTATGCTTCTTGGGGATAGACTCCTAGATGAAACTGTTGACATTTAGGATATAATTCTACACCACTCTGTAGACACTGCCCAGTTTCTCCTCAAAGTGGCTGTGTCAACTGAGACTCGCAGCAGTGATACAGGAGCATTTCTTAATACTTTAATTGGACACCGACACTGACTTTTGTTAGGTTTTTATGACTTTTGCTAATCTGATGGATATGAAATAGTACATCTATTGTTTTAATGTGAAAATGCCTCATGACTAGGAAAATAGAGCTTCCTTTAATGCACCTTAGGCACATGTGTTCCCTTCAATGAGACATTCTTCTCTACTAGGGTGATTGTTTCAAACAATTTCTACAAGTTCCTAATATAATATAGATACTCCTTTTTATTAATTACGCATAGCAAATAATACTTTCCAGCTTTGTTTTATCTTTTTACTTTGTCAATGGAGTTATTTTTAAGGGACTCATTTGTTAATGGTAGTAAGGCAAATCATCAATTTTTGTCTTTGGAGGTTGTAGCCTTTCATGTCTAAGAAAATCTTTCCAACTCTAAGGCAGCTATGATTTCTTATACATATTCATATTTAAATTTTAAGGTCATGCCTTTCACATTTAGGTTGTTTCATCTGGAAATTATTTCACATACATTGAAGATATATTGGTTAATGAATCCCTTACTATTTATCTGTAACTGTGCCTCTGTCCCGCACCGAGTTCTTTTCCATATGTACATCTATCTACATGGCTCTGCTAGTCTGCGTTCTAGTGTCACCCTTTTAACACTTAGATTTGTAATAAATCTTAATAGTGGCAAAGCAAGGCCCATTCTTTCTGTTCTTCCAGGCTTTCTGGCTGCTGGCTGCGTGGATTAACGGGCAGGGAAGCTGCCATGCTCCTGACGCCAAGGCTGCCATCCCTGACACGGTCTACCTCTCCATTGAACGCCTGGACCTGCAGTAGAAACCTGTGTTTATTCAGAGGACTTTGCTGAGGGTGACAGTGTGTTCCTTGCACAAAGAAACAGACGCACTGACCCAGAGGGAAGGTGTGATTCCCGAGCATCTCACTTCAGGGCCTGCGTGCCCCTGGGTGAGGCGGAGCCAGCCCCTCGCTAAACAGAGGAATATGAAGGAGTTGTTCACCAATCAGCCATGCTGATTTCAGAAGTAGGAATGGGAAAACAAGATCTGCCTTCCAATGACTTGTATTTTGTATGTGTGCTTTTGTTTTGCTCTGGTACCGGGGATCAAACTCAGGACCTTGCACTGGCCAGGCAGATGCAGCGCTGAGCGACATCCCTGACCCCTGTATTTCTTTCCTTTCCCCTTCATTTATCTCATTTAAACCGGGTTTGCCTCTCTTACATGGAATTAATTATTGATTTCATTAGTTGCATTTGTCCTCAAGTAAACAACAGGGCTTGAATGAACATGTATCTTGGAATTGTTCACTGGTGCTCTGTTCAGGGTCTGTACCTCTCACGGACTGAGTCCTTGCAGTTCTGTTACTGTGGTTAGAGGTAGCTTTCTAAAATTACATTTCCACTCGGATATTACTTCTGCAAAGTGACAGTATCTACTGCTTTCCACGGTTACTCTAAGGGATATGTGTAACTCCCTAATTAAGGTGCTTTGTGTGTTTGGTTTTCTTCAACTGCTTTTGTCTTTTCTTGTACAAATGTAGAAATGATGTACAGTGTTAGTGTAGCGCACAAAGCTGCCAGAAATATTGTTATTTAAGATGTTCACATACAGAATTTAAAGACACACACATGCACACACACACACACACACACACACACATTTCATGACTCATAACACATTAGGTGAGTCTTGCAAACACAAGTAGAAGAAAATACTTTCTAAACCCACAGGGTGATATATTTTCATACTCTGCAAGGTGTTCTGATTTTTCTCTCTGGGAGATCATATATAACAGAATATACCAAGTATTCTGTAAACCAAATCTGATCTTTTTGGGTGCACATATCTACCCAAGGAGAGATTTGGCAGCCAACTCATGGCATAACTGTGATTACACCACAGAATCAAAGACAGAATTGGAAGGTTCTTCTACATCTAAAACATGTGGCCCTTTACTGGGCTTTTTGCCTTTGGCAAAAATCAATTAAGAAAAACATGGCTGGGAGGAGCGGGAGGGAGGCTAAGGAAAGGAGACATAAAATAAACTAAGATGTGTTATGTATATGTACCAACTCTCCCTAATGAATGCAAAGAATGTAAAAATTAAAATTAAAAATATGTGGTTGGTTACTAATTAATAAAGACTTTATAAGGCCACAGACACTGAGTTTGGGCACACCTGGAATGAAATGTCTGTCAATCCTATTTCATGAATACTGATATAAGCTTTTGTTTCGGAAAAAGATAATTCCATCAGGAGCGCAGAGAATGAATACAGGTGGGAAGACAGTGAGAGCAGTAAAGTGTCACTGTTTAGTAATTTAAATGCTCATGAATTACAGGCACCTTTCCTGCATTCAGCTCCACTAAATATTCTAGCATAGGACCCATGTTAGAAATATTTTTACGGGACAGGGATTTAGCTCAGTGGTTCTAATACCAGCCTTGCAATCACAAGGTCCTGAGTTGGATCCCTGGCACCAAAAAAAAATATATACTTTTTTTTTTAAAGCAAATTAAGCTATTGTCTTCAGAAGCTCCCCATTAAATTATATTTCTTTTTCCTTGTCAGGGGAGGAAAGAGCTTGGTGAGTCCCTACAGGACACCTGGAAGTAGTTTTAGACCATTTTACTTTAGCACATATGAGTTAGTTGAACTAATTTTTCAATTTATAGAAATAAAACTCCCACGCCCTAGTAGTTCTTTGCCCTGGCTATGAGGGAGAAAAAATAATTTACTTTCAGCTCAATTATTTTTTAAGAGATTGCAGTTTTTAGTTTCAGTTGAGAGTGATTCAATTAATGACTTGTTCTAGAAACCAAACCAGGCATACAGAGATGAAGACAGATGTTCCTGAAGATGCCCTCCACCAAAGTTCACCCTTCCTCCACAAAGACACCTGTTTTACAAGTCATTCAAACAGTCCATTTGGCATAAATATTTAAATAACTTTGCTACCAGCACATAATAGCAGTCTAAATATCCAGTTTGAGAGCCACTGCCCAGGCACGAGAGGTTTGCACTAATTACACACTGAAGAAAATCCCACTCTGTAGTGAATTATCTGTTAATTATCATCCTGGTGTCCTATCCGGCTCTCGACCAAAACCAACCAACGTGATCTGTTTCTCAACTATTCCAATAATGAATAAGAGGCTTTGACAAACAGTCTATTTCTTCTGTGTAAACAACGCAAATCACATACAAGCAAGGACTTCAGGTGATGATTAGAAGCTGCCTGCTGTGCCTTCCTGTCTTAGAATCGCTTCTCAGAGGGCTGTGAACAAAATTAGCCCTGAGAGGAAGCGAGCCTCAGAGGCAGCATAAAAGTCAATTCAGGGCAGTAGGCCCAGGCTGAAGAGAAATTGAAGGAGTGTCGCTTGAAGGTCAAAATGCCAATTTATGTTGATCAAACTAAATTAAGCTTTTAAATGAAAACATTCTCCAAATAAGGTAAATCAGGCTTCTCCAACTTTCAAAACTTATTTGTATTTTTAAAAGAAATTTTTCTCTGAAAATGTTTTAGTAAAGAAAAATATGAGAGAAAAATTATAATTAAATTTAAATAAAAACTATCTTCCAAAAAAAGAATAGCAATAATTTTATTCACAAGTGTAACAAGGTGTGTCCTATACTAAATGGTTCTTTTGTGCAAATTTTCTGTGTGCCAGGATAAGACTGTTAGTTTCAAAACTATGGATTTCTAGTTGGCAAACTTCCCTGAATTATCTCTGATACAACTATATACTGACTTGAAAGGCTATCGTGGTAGATAACTTGAAATGTTCTTTTATCACCTCATTAAAAACTGAAACCATTCGAGCTATTTTAGCAAAAATGCTCTATATTTAGAAAGATTTTCACATCACAAGTCACCCTTCCTGCGTATTTTGGAGTGGAATTCCCAGTGTTCTCGGCCCAAGTGGAACAGCCGGGCAGTGGGCACAGGCGTGGTAGGCTTGGCTTTCTGCACCCCAGATGCTTGACCATCACACACCAGTGCTCGGCCCGGTGCTGCTGAGGCAGGAATCAGCACGGATCCCATCCGCAAGAGGCAGAGACAAGGGTGGTGCCGACGGTATCAATGTCTTTGGGCTGTGAGGCAGGACTAACATGCGAGCAGACAGAATTGTTCCGAGTATGCTACTCAACCATTTTTTTTTTCTGTTTTGGCCTCCTGTCTTTGCCAAAAATTGATTTTTTTGTGATCCTAGGAAGGATTTAATTGATTCTCCCTTTCTATTGAGACTCCTCCTTACGGATGGAGACTCAGAAACAAGGAACATGAAAAGAAAGTCCACTATCCTGGCTCTTTCCCACAAGTGGCAACTCACGTTTGAACTGTCCTTGTAGGAGAAACCCAGGCATGATGGCGGTTTGTCTTTTTTAACGCCTTCCTAGAAGATGGGGTCCCATTTCTGTAAACGTTTGCATGTTGTAGGCCTCCTCCCACAGGCATCGTGAGAATTTCACAAGTTCCCCACGAGGCTGAATCTGCTCCTGGCATTTGGGAAGCTTTGATCTTTCCCAGCCCCTTTTATGGCGCAGCTGTCATTCTGACAACGTCCATAGCCGGGTGTTTCCTCTGCAAGCGAAATGTTTCTGGCCACTCCAGTACCTGTGTGCTTGGAGGGGCTAAGTGTATTCAGTAGCAAGAATGGCTTTCCTAGGATGGAAATCGGTGCGACCCTGTGTAATATGAAGTTGTGAGAGGGCCCACTACTTGCCAGTGACAACAACTCTTTTTAGTGATGGAACTCTGACCAATTCTGTCATGTTTGTAATTTGCTCGTATGATTTAATTTCCTTTATGGCATCAATGATGTAATAATTAGTTACTTCTGAAGTACGCACATGCTGCTTACGTAGTACCCAAGCAACACTTGCCAGGACTTCGCATAAACCAAACTAGCTAACAAATTCCACACTTTGTATAACAGCAAATGGGACAAAATTAAAATATAATCGCCAAGATGTTGTTCACAAGAAGGAATAATAAAATTTAGGTGGCAAGGTATATGTAGCATACTGAGTCACAAAGAAAGCTTTGAGCAAACAATGACAGTATAGAGATAGGTTCTGAATTTTCATAGCTCATTGAAGAAAAAAATTACATAGGCATTTTATGAAAATTAATTATAGTACCATGGGAAATTTTACCAATGTTCCTGTCCATCCAGCTGCACAAGCTTTGAGAAGGATGTGAATGCCCCTCCTGAAGAAGATGTAAATGCCAAAAGCACTAAGGTGGAGATGGATATGAGATAACTATGCAAAAAGACCAAACCAAAATGAAACAAACTCTTGAGAGAAGGCAGTAAGGAGATGGGTACAAGAGGTAGAAACAAAGCCGCTGGCATGTTTGCCTTGAAGGTATTCTAAGGCACTGTTTTTCTGTGATTCTACTCTCCTACAATTGAACAAGAAACCCACCTTGGGCACACTGCAGGAGTAGTTTTGAGCACAAAGTTCGTGTCACATGAACCACATTTAGAATCTTAAGAAATCACTGGCCCCAGTCTCACAGTGAAGGACCAATTGCCAATCACAGTTTGATTTGCAGGAAGAGAGCGGCTGGTATCTTGTCATTGTCAGTCAACTATGCTATTTGTTTTCATTTGAGAGTTCATTTGCTGGGCTTTGTTTCTTCCTTTTAATTTTTTTCAAAACCACCATGAGAGGAAAAAACTTTCACAAAATAAATATGATTAAAACTTTGAAGTAAAAATATCCACAAAGAAGCTAGGAGTAGAAGATGGTGGAATTTCCACTGACCCATAAAACAATCTCAGCTTTTCATCTAAATCTCCTTCTTTTCTTCACTTATTTAAATTATTAGCATTTCTTGTTCAGAGTCACTGGCAAAACATGTTATTTTAAAATGAATCCTCCACCTGCTTCCCCAAACAAACTTTAACACTAGAGTAAAATGCTTGTAACTGGCCAGAACCAGGAAAGGTCAGGAAGTTGCCTCAGACAGCTGTCCACTGCCTTACCCTTCTGCCTCACCCTGCTCTCATGGATATGAGAAAACTCCACACAAATTTCCTCAGGTTTGTTAAAAATAGCAACCATAACAATTCAGAATCAGCCATGGAACCTCTATGTTTCAATGAATAGAAATAGAAGGCACTGTACCGAATCTTCCATTTTGTGATTATTCACGAGGTCAGACAGGAAATCTTCATGGAGGCTCTCTCTCCGAATCAGTGTAAATTCTCGCAGGAACACAGCCCCTTGGCTTTGGTCTCCACATACCTAGAGAGGTAAGGCATCTGGTTAACTCCTCAGACAGAGTCTGGAGGGAGAGGGCATTGAGGGATTAAGCTCTCTGAGTTTTAAAAATCTCTTGGATTCATTTTGAGACTGATTAGCGCAATCAAAAACAATGCACCTAAATACATATTTACACAAGAGCCACTAGAACATTCGGGCATGGGGCTCCTCCAATGGACGCCTGGAAAGGCCCCTGCTAAGTTGGCACTTCTTAACTGCCAGCATGCACATGTTGAGATTCACTGAGTATGGGTTATCTTGTGGCCAGATATGGGGTGCGGAGGCCCCTAGACTCATTCCACTGGGCCCTTCATGCCTGTCGCACTCAGGGACACAAGGACCCATCCCTAATCCAACAGACCCAAGTTCCGTGGTGGGTCCTGAAGTCTAGTAAATGTCAAACAAATAAAGGAGTTGGCTTGGGCCCAGAACTACTGACTTCCTGAGCCATTCAAGTGTGGCAGAAGCAGGGGTTCTCTGAACAAGTCATAGGCAACTTTCTCATGCTGTGTCTGTTATCAGCTATGCTTCACAAATTAGGAACTAGAGACAAAGAGTTTGAGGAATTTGCCAAGTTAGTAAGTGTTGAAATCGATATGCAAATGCAGATCAACCCTAAATCCTCGTCTTTTCATTCTATCCCCAGCCACACCAGCCTCGGGACAAACTGTTAAATGACTCCTAGACCTTCCACTATCTCTGAGCTCTGGCACACTAATTTCCACAGGAATGATCTCAGCACTGCTGGGTTGGCGAGAAGACAGAAAACTTGTATGTGAGTATGTGCGCCGACTTAGCGCAGACTCCTGCAAAGTAAGCATTCTGGAAATCAGCCGTTTTTACTGTCAAAAGCCCATTCTCCCCATATAACCGACCCCGACACAGAGTCTTGCTCTATCACCCAGGCTGGCCTTGAACTCTGAGCCCAGGTTAAGCTTGAACTCAGGGCTGGGATGGTAGGAATGGACCAATACCCTGGTTACATCCAGGCTTTTAACATCTAGGAAGTTCTTTAAGCATACGTATAAAATCTGCAATGAACAAATGTGCATCAAACATTGGGTTTCACTTTTCTACTTTATATATTTTGAATTTTATACCTTAATGACCATCATGGATACATGAATGTTTATATTAACTTATGCCTTCTTCAATGTCTGCAGTAGTTCATTGTAAGCTAAAATTATGTTAAACCCTAAACCTTTTGGAAAGGAGTATAATTACCCATAATTTATATGTGATCACCTCACCTTCGTGTTGTACAGAAAGGCTTCACTGCAGTGGACAGAATCTTGAGCCCAAGACCTGGTGTCATATTTGTGAATACAGTGGACCCTTGACTTGCGAACTCAATTCACTCCTAAGGGCATTTGTAACTCAGTGGTCAGTGCAGGCTCAGGCTCCTCTACACAGAATCTGTCTCCTGCACACAGGTGGATCTCAGTGTACTTAGAGAGATGCTGGCCTAGGATTTCTCACTGAGCCCCACACAGAAGAGGATGCTGTCACGTTCCTTCCAGGACTCTTCAGGGGTTAAATCTGTATCTGAGGCCATCTGGAAGCACAAGTAGCCAGCATTTGGGTCATAACTCAAGATGTTTGTAAATTAAAACTGAAATTCCAGTTGTAACTCTAGCTGTTCACATGTCAGGCTGGTCATAACTCAAGAGTCCACTGTATGCTGCTTTATATGGCAAAAAATGGCTTGATAGATATCACTGTTTCCTAATTAGCTGACTCTGTGAAAGGGTCGCTATCTTGGCTTATCCAGGTGACCCTGAGTAATTACACAAGGCCCTAAAATGATTCCTCTAGGCTGAGGGAGAGAAGTGGCGATGTGGCAGAGGAGTGCATCAGAGATTTCAAGTCTGACTAGGACTGGGCCTGCCACCGCTGGGAGACCTGTACCTCTGGAGATCTGACTCTTCAATGACTTCACTGAAGAAATAGACAAAAGTAATGTGCATATTATAAAAAAGACAATGAGACACCAGATATAGATCCTGGATACTAATGTTTATGACTATAAAAGATAGTCAGTAGACACACTGCCCATTCTGTTATGTTTTAATTTTCAGCCCTGACCATGAATGCTGTGTACATGTCTGATATTATCACAGGATGCTCAACCCATCAAGGGCTCTTATGCGGCACTAACACAGAAGGCCTTAATTAAACTGAAACCCAAAGTAATCCTCAGAATAGAGGAGAATATACAAGTTACAGGGATGTAATTATTACCATTTCTCCTATCAGTATCTTGTGCATATGTTTTCAATTTAATTGCTGTCCATGAACTTTGGAAATAAGCAATTTAAAATGCCTAAATTAATTTAGTTAATACTATTAGTTCTGAATGTCTGTCAACCATGAATAATAATAATTACTTTTGTGTTTTAGAAACATTGATAGACTAAAGGAGAAATGTAGAGGCACAAAAACATACACATTTCTACTTCTATCTCAGGCTGACTTTTTAAACTTTTATTGCGCATCTTTGCAGAGCACAGTGACCACGTTCACTGCAGGACATTGGTATAAGACACAACACATCCACTTCCCTCCCCTCCCACCTCCCTGCAGCATCAGAACCACTTATTTATAAGGCCTTATACAGTTAATTATAATACATACAGATTGAAAACCGACTAAGAGGCCAAGGAACATATAAAACATGTAAGATAATTGTGCTGAATCAAGGCGTTACATTGTCCACACTGGATTACAATATCCGCCGGGGAAGGGATACGAAAGGTCTCCTAGTGAGGTTAAAGAAACGGCGGGAAACTATCAGCAGGAGTGGGGATGAGGAAGAGGGACGCCTTGGCAGAAGCATGGGGACATCTTGCTTTGTTTGGAGTATTTTAAGCAGACTAGCAGGGCAGGAATGTGGTGTGTGTGAAGGTAAGTAGTGGGGATTGGATTTGTGGAGTGAACAACGGCCAGAACGTGAATCAGGACTCCTGCGGGGTTTAAGCAGCCGGACCCTTGCTTGGGCCTGCACATTGGAAGAGTATCCTCATAGCTGTCAGCGGTAAACCGGAGATAAGGTGTTCAGATTACCTAAATTAATCAGATAAGAAAGTGTGACTGCCAAAGCGCTGGTGAGGAGGGACAAAGTTTAGTGACAAGAGGATGCAGGAGGTAACTTCCCAGTAAGTCTGTATTTTCTGCCTGGATTTGAGCAGCAGAACAAAGTAGATAGTATCACGTTAAGAAAAAAAAAAGAAAGTATAGGAAAGGCAAGTACACGGGTTAGAGGATGCAGTTAGCTCCTGCGAAGCAGAGACAAATCAAAGCCTGGGCAGAGCACAGAGAAGTGTGGTGGGCAGAAAAGTCCTGGGCTGCAGATGCTGTGTGTGCATTGGCATCCTACGAACAGACAGTATGCAGTGAGCACGAACTAGAAGGCTGGGGAGCTGAGACGAAAACCCCGGAGCACATTAATCCCGAACACGTATCATAATCCATCTCTAATGGGTCATGTCTAAGAAGAGAGAACATCGACCAGGAGAATCATGTTCAGGTTGACTTTGGTCTTCAGGCTTCCTTCTGCTGGTTTTCTATGAAAACAGCTTTCTGTCAGCATAACAGACACCTCATTACAGAGGACTCATTCCGGGGGAAGACAGAGACCACGGGCCACTGAGCTACCAACCCCTACTCCTTGCACTCAATTAAATGTTTAGCGAAACTTGAAAATTTCCAAGATAAATTTCGATTTTTAAAAAATTCTATTTCCCATGGCCAGAACCTGACTTTCTGATTGGAAAATCTGGCTTGTTTAAACATGATTTATTAAAACCACCTTGCAGTTAAAAGTTAGTTACCATATACTAAAAATCCACCAAACCTGAAATTCACTGGATTCAGTACTGTTTTGAAGTTGGGAAAGCAGAAATGTGAGAAGTGGAGGAATTATGAGCATGCTAAGTCAAAATTAGAGACCAGAGACAGCGTCTTTTAAAGACTCAAATTCCTGCTGGATTCAAACCCCATTATGCACTCACAGGACAGGGCAAGGAACATATAACCCTTGCTGAAACATCTAGGTGAGCAGAAGGGGTTTCTAGACTCCTATGCTGTCCTCCAGGAGCCGGACGGCTGCCATGTGCCAAAATGTGTACCTTTTCTCCGATGGCACTGATTTCGCGTGGTCCCTTTAGTGGACCCTTTCTGACCATGGGCACACAAAAAATGCTTCTGAGAGAATACAGGAATGCAGAAATACCAGCTTCCAGAGGAAAACCCGTCAGCCAGGCATGGAAGCAGTGTATTGTCCCGTTACATATCTTCTTTAGTGGGACTGAGCAACAACCTCAGAGAGAGGTTTGAGAGGGATACAGGTAAATACAGGAACCTGGGCAGTCCTTTAAATAACTCTCTGCTTCCCACCTCATTAAAGGAGGAGGGAGGTAATGGTAGTGCACAACTGAAACAAGACGAAAGTCACAGAAGAAGAAGGCAATGTTTTGCATGTGGCTTTGGGATGCAGGCAGGAAATCAAACTATGTCAACAATGTGCTTTTGTCTTCTCTTTCACACTTGGTCCCCTCATAACCAGGCACCAACCATCCCGGGCAGATCCGGCTCTCAGTGGCTCTAGAGACCACTGATTAGGGCGAGGACTCCTCTGCTCACAATCAACATATTTGGCATGTACGAAAAGGTAAAAACACCCCTCCTATTTTCCTACTTATAACAGGTGTGCTCTGTGGGCTTCAACTGGAGTTTGTAAAGTTAAAATGCAGAGCAAACGGTTCACATTCTGGAGTTCTACCCATCATTAAAGAAGGGCCGTGATTTCTATGTCAATTGCAATATTTATGATGAGAGTCAATTCTTGCTGCAACTTTCACTCAGCTATAGTTTCCTTATAATTCCAGGAGAGTTTGACATTTACTCGTAGGCCAGGAGGAAGGGCTATAGAAACAAAGCTTAACTGCACAGACATGCCCTCAAATGGTCAGTTTATTGTTCCTCTTTCTTCATGTAGTTTCTCTGTGAAAACTGAAAGGTAGCCCAGCTCGTCCCATGGGTAGGATTTAGGTTTCAAAATAGCTTATAAAGCACAGCGCAGGAAAACCACACTGTTAAAAATTATTTTTCCTACCAAACGGATTTTATAAAGTGGGCTTTATGTCCATATTTTGGTTCATGGCTTACTAAGAATTAAGGTAGTGAAGATAGAAATTCTCAGGGGACTAGGATAATAATTTAAATAATTTAAGTAACTAGCAACTGCGTTATCTGGACCTTTGCCTGTATTTAAATACCAGTGGGGCGTGAATGGCTGATGTCGGGTTATGAACTCCTGGCACAAAAAGGACACTCAGAATTTGTTGGATAAATACTTGATAGAAACTTCATGGAGCCAAAGCAATCCCCAACTCCAGCTCTGGGAGTGGCTGCTAAGTTGTCCTAGGGAATGCAGGTGCACACGATGATCCTGGGAGCCCAGATTTTTCTGCCACTCCATTTCATTTCCACCTGGTCCTGAAAAATCAAAGTGATTCACAGACCAAGGGAAGGGAGAGCTGTGACCCAGCACCTAAGTTTAAACAAGTCTTGGTTTGAAGGAAATGGAGCCACAGGATTAACATTCTACCATAAGAAGCCCAAACTGAGATTAGGCCCAATGACAGGTTTTAAAGTTCATTAAATTTTCTAATAATTAGATTCTCAGTAACAATACACATACATCTTTGTAACTTTAAAGGTACTGCCATCCCGTAACAAACGCAGTTTGCCTGATTGTAGTTAGTTTTACTTACTGCTAAATATGGGTCCCTAACATTTGACATTTGACAGCCTGTTCCTGGTAAGCTATTCTCAGGGGCTTGAATGCCATGAAGAAAAATCGAGTCCACGCTCAGTCACTCCCCTTTCATTAATCCAGATCAACTCATTCTTGGCTGGAGTATTCTAGGGTAGTGAGATTTGGGAAAGAGTGAGCTAACTAATCCCAGTGTAAAGGATAGGAAGCAAAAGTATATAACTTACTAAAGAAATTCCTGATAAGAGAAGTACTTTGGAAGTTATGAGAATAAGTACAAAAATAATAAGACCTAGAAATGCCTCCAAACTCAGAGTTGACAACCAGAAGAGGCTCCGCTCACTTGTCCTATATCTTCTGCAAATACTGAGCTACACCCCAGCCTCTGGGTACCCCTACAAAGGACCAGTGTTTATGTGGAAATCAGGAAGGCAGTGTCACTGAATCATCCGCTTTCAATCTGGGCAGGGCTCCTTAGAGAATCCTCTGCCTCTCTTTGAGTCTCATTTGGTTGTGGAGGGTGAATAAAGAAGTTGCCACAGTGTGCCTCACTGTGCTGTGCTCATCTGGGGTGGAGGGAGAATGGCTCCCAAGTCACTTTAGGGCCCCCAGCTAATGGCTGTCAACTTTGCAAGCTGATTAGCAGTGAAATACTCCCCGAGGAAAGGCTAGATGTGATCCCCGGGTAGTTAATAAAAGCACTCATAACATGTTTAAGCCACTGACATTTATGTACCTGGTGTTTGGAGTTTGCAAACACTTCAGTATTCTGTTTGTTCTTCTCCCATCTTTAATTACCACTTCTAAGGACTGTAGAGATAATTGTTCAAGGGTATAGCTGAAAGAAGCGAGATGGGAGGTACTGGCCCAAAACATCCAGCTGGGCCTCAGAATTCTTGGTACAGATGTTCCTGCTTAGTGGGGTTTGATTTAAAGGAAAAACTATAACATGGTTGAGACAAGGTGACCAGATGCAGCTGAATTTACAGATCCGTCCCAGAATGTCAATGAAAAGAAACTCCATTACACTAGCCAAATAAGCTTTATGTGGTGAAAAGTGATACTGAAAGAAATATCTATTTTATAGCAGATATCGACCTGACAAGGATTCTAAAATAAAAAAAATTTTAAAAATTTTTAAACCCACTAATATAATTTGGCACACAAGTTTACCCCCACAAAGCAGTGAATAAAGGAAAATGCATTATGTAAAATGTGAACTGGTCTAGACACAATATGGCATTTCTGTGCTTGTTATAACAAGCACAGAAATGAAAATACTATAAAAACTCTTAAAATCCATCATCACCAACCTCTCCCCTTTTCAGAAGAGGAGGAACAAAAGATACCTTCCCGGGTAGAGAAAACATGTGGGTTCCAAAATGTTTCCCTCAACATATGTAAGATGGCAAAACAGCCAAACAACTTGAGAAAGAAACTCTCCCAAAATTTATAGCCAGCTACCCTATTTTTTATTCTCCCAAACACGCAAAAACCCATTATACCCAACTGCTATGAAGGTACAGTTTCCAGAAAGTTCTAAAGACACTCTGCTTCAGAGAGCACCCCTGATGGTAGCTATGACTCAGAGCTACACTTGGACAACAAAAGAAAATATGAAACAGCAAAGGTTAAATCTTTATGGTTCCCTCATTGATGGATGGACACACTATCATCACAACCAAAGATGATTGCGCGCACACGCATGTGTGTGTTTGCGCGTTTATGTGCATCCTTCAATGTTGCACTTAAAATACTCATCCAATGCCAAGAATTAAGCAAGAGAATTGAATGGTGAAAGGAGAATATTAAGATGAAGAAAAACATAGATGAATAACAGCAAGGTCTGCATGCACAGGCAGTAGCAGAAGTCACCCTTTTGGGGTGGTTTGCTTGGTAACTGTTTATATAGGTCAATGTTATTATTGAGATTTTTATAAAGCCATTTGCTCAGCTGACAGGAGTGAGATGTCAGGATACCATTCATATTCTGAATTGGTGTGACGGTTTAGTTCGGCCAGAAACTCATTTCTTCACCCAACTTACCTGCCATGCAAGCTTAATGCACACCTCAACCTAGATGCTGGACTCTGAAGACGATTCCTTGTCTGAATTAAGGGCATGTTTCTCACAGGTATTCTGGTGATCGAGTACAGCAAAACATGGGACAGCAGATCCATTCCAGAGACTCAGGACTCCTCTGGGGACAACTTCTGCTCAAGAACTCCCTACCATCTTGCTGGAACTTTCTTAGCACTGCACTGTGATTTGAGGCTTTTTCTCTCCAGTTCTTTCTTTTCAAATTGGTACACACTTACAATACATAGCATTTACATTTGTTTAGAGAATTGATATATGTGTAATTTTCAATCCTTTTCTTTCTCTTCTACCCCTCGCCCTACCATCCCTTCCCGATGCTCTTCTCAATCTCCAGAGTATCTGCCTCCCTGTTTCCTACTATTATCTGTTTTATTTTTATTTTTTTTCCTTCCTGGTATACTGAAAACAAGATTGCCTAAGAGGTATTAGAGACTCAAAACCTAAAGGCCCGCTATCCCCAGAAGACACCTCTGAGAAGCAATCACTCCATAAGGGTTCTAAATACAAGCAATAAAGACACTGACAACAAGCAATACTGAGGTATCAACACAGGAATTAAACCAAAAACAGCACTAACAACAAAGATAGCAATGAGAAGACACCTAAATGAGGTGCAAACCCAGACACCTAGCTCACCAAAAACATGTAAATACACAAAGTCAGGGAAAAGCTACATCAGAATTTAAACTGTACATGTAGCTCAAAGAATTTTAAATGTTTACTCAGTCTCTCAGGAACATACCTCAGATAGGGAAAGGTTTCTATTTAACACATAGCTCTTTCCCCCACTCCCACTTCTATCATTCTGTCCTTCATATAGATGATAGCTGATGTTTCAAAACTTTTATACCACTCAAGTTAGTTTTGAATTTCAGCTCATGTGTTTCTTCAAGAGAAGGAAAATGGAATGCTGAATATATTTGTGATTGTATTATTTTGTCACCCATTTACAGAAATAATGTCTTGTTCTTGAGAAAGATGCGTGATCTTTGTATGAAATGGAAAGTACTTTGTAGGTACATACAGTGTGTATGAACTGGCCAAATGGAGAGGCCCTATGGGTCAGGAAAGGCATTAAAACTACGTGTTTAGAGACTGAGACATCCCTGTGATTAGAGCCTTCCCCTCTCTCCCAGACATCACATATGTGACAAAATCATCTTGGATGCTCTAATCCCACCCAGCTTTTAAAGGACAGAAATGCTAACTGCTGTCACATTGAGCAGAAGAATCATCCAACTTGAGTCCCCACCAGTCCGCATCACTGTAAGAGGTCATGATAGCATAGGTGTTTAAACCACTAGGCTTTGGGTTGGTTCACTGCCTAGCAAGAGGTAGTAGAAACACTGGTAGCATTAGCTAGAGAGCAAAAGGAGAAATCTATCTGCGTGGCCCATGATGGCTTTCAAAAGTGCACAGCTAGGACTGCTTTTCTTTGTCAGTTGCCTGTGTGTGTTGAATAAGGGAATTTTACAGTCATCACAGATGCTGATCTTTAGCTAACAACTGAAAAACGTTTTTCTTATAAGTCCCTCTGATTTTGTACCTCATGCAATACATTTCAGAATTGCCTGCCACTAGAATTGTCTTTTATGCTTCACTAATGTTACATTTGAAGAAGATAAAATCAAAGCGAGGTAATGATGCTGTCATACCATGGATGGAGTAGTTATAATGTCTTTCCTCAGTATAACTCCCCATGGTTCTTGGAAGTACTAGGTCTCTGGAAAAGTTCAAGGACACTTCTATCTCTTGTTCACCAGGGTACCCCATACATAAGCTCAATAGCTGTAAAGTGAGATGAAGAGGTTACTTCCTGGTATAACTTCAAACGTAAAGATTCATCCTTCATTCAATATTTTGAAAGTCCTTAAAGGTCACCATCCTGCAGCACTCTTTGGTGGGAAATGACCTTGGGACACCCTCTGAGTCTTTGGTCTTCACTCATTTTCCCCTTACATTTAGTCAAGTATCTGCCAGCTTCAAAATGACACCATAAGACCTTAGCTCCAGTCAAGGGCACCAATTCCTTACTCACCAGTTTTCTGAAAGCCCACCGGTGACTGGCGCAGAACTGAATTCTATAAATATCTCTGTATAAATGAAGACCTTTGCTGTCAGTTATTAATTTCAGAATTTTTGAAGCCAGACAGAGGCTTAAAAATGATCCAGTCTAGCTATTTTTGGAGCCAGAGAGAAGCAGCCTGACTCTCCCAAGAGCACATACACCTAAAAAGTGCCAGTGTCCAGACTAATGTGTAGATTTCCTCTCCAGCCCCTGGCTCCTAGGTCCCTAACCCTGACTGGGCTGTCTTCCCAGATAGTCCAGGATGTAGGGAGCATGGGATCGGAGCTGATTCCTAGCTCGACGGAGCGACAGTGAATGCGGCCAGTGTAAACGTGGGCTGCTAGTAAAAATGCTTGAAAAGGACATACAGCGACTTTTTTCTACTGTGCTCCATAGACTATAAAAATGGGGAAGAGGTTCACTCTGAGATGAAAAACTTTAAGCACAGCTGACAAACCAACGATTCCTAAAGAAAGTATGATTTGCCTCTCTGAGAAGCATAGGGCAATCTGCTGCTGTCAGCAAGAGCACTGTCTGAGAAAATGGGTAAATGAGAAGGTGCGAGAGAGTCCTCCACGGGGTCCGCAGAGCCGCCTGGCCTCGCCCTCTGCGTCCCTTGTGGGCCCTTCACTCCCTTCTCACATCCAACTTCTGTCACCACTGCTCTGCTCTTTCTAGCTCCCTGAGACGTCTCCACACACGCCTGTCCTCCGACGTCCACCTCTAATGTTTAACTCATCCTCTTTATTCCATTTTCACGTCTGTTAGCTCCTCCTGTGCCTCCCATCCACATCTACCAGTACCTCCAGGGCTCATTCGGGGGCATCTTTTCTTCTCTCCGTTTTGTGTTAGAATTTTTTTCAGCTCTCAGGAAGACAGCCATCCACGAATGATGTGCAAATTCACATTGAAGCCCTGGTTCTTACACACATGTATCTTGGACTCCTAGCATCCTTGTCCTGGACTCTGGCTAGAGTGCCCTCCTTCTACCTTCCTGTACTGCACTCTCAGCAATCCTTCCAGGTTGCTTTTTCTATGGATCATTGCTCACGGCTCTGAGCACCTATACTTTCCTTTCCACTGAGCCCACAAAGGTCCAGCTGTGGTATCGAGATCTGGAGTCATGGACCTGAATGAAAGCTTGAGATCAACACCTCCCTGCTGTGTGATTTGGGTAAATTACTTAAAGTAAGTCTTAGGTCTTTCATGAGAAGTGGAGAACAATAATACTTATACTCATACTTATAAATACTCCTACTTATGAAGTTGTGATAATTATGAAAATGGGTTTGTAAACTGTAAAATAGAGTTTGGTAGAAGCATTAATATTGGGATTTTTTTTTAACATAATGAGCTAGCAGAGAATGTCCACTTAAATTAATTAGTATTTCTATCTTGACTGACTCACTCAGCCAGAAGAACTTGTGGACGTTCCAATGTAAATAGCACTGGGAAGCGGGTGTAGGAGACACATGTCATAATTCATTGAGAGATGGCTCCTGGCACCTCATTTTTAAACAAAAAGCACAGCATATTATTACTTCTCTGATGGCGTGCATTTTCACCTCTCTGGTGGTTATTTGGGAACTTGTCTTACCTTCCCTGCAAGGCTGTAAAGATAACAAGTTGGGGGCCCTGCCCCACTGCTCATCCTGCAAAGCCAAGAGCAATACTCTGCAATTGGCATGTGTTCTTTTATTCATGGAACTGAATGTCCAGTTTTAGAAAAGTAGAAATAAGCTCTTTATCCTGATAAAACAGACCTTCCCAACTTTCACGTTAAGTGTGACTATGGAGTGTGGAGTGTGGAGCTGGCTCCTCAGTGGATAACAGACTTTGGCCCCAGAGGCAGCCACCCGGGAGCTACAGAATGCACTCCGATGAATGTTAAGGGTCTTTCTAACTCTGAAAATGTGTGGATTAATTTACCAATACTGTTTCTACTATTTCCCCCACTTTATTTGAAACAGCAAGCATAAAATAGACTTACTTTCCCTACCTCACAGTTGCGCCAAAGCCTTTGTTTCTAACATCTCTGGAGCACTGTCTGGTTTATAAGCATCTGAAGAACAGTCTTTCTTTTTAACCATGTATCAGAGTCATAGATGATAGACAATTTAAATATGCTCAATCTGTTTATTTCTTAAATGAGTGGACCACATAATGCAGAAATTATGGACTACATAATGCAGATGAATCCATCGTTCAGCATAAAAGAATCTGAGTCGCACTGTTTTAAATGTCCACATCTATTTTGCATTTCCTAGTGAGCGTCTTTCCGCATTCTCCCCTGGGGCTCACATTCTATGAGTCCCTTTCCCTTCTGTGTCAGTGTTGCTGTTTTTCATTTCACAGAAAAAACCCAAATCCCTTGGATGTGAATAGCCTAACACCGTTGTCTCCTTCAGACTTTCCATGGCCCCATCCCTGTGCTTCAACTGGTCTCTCACAGGCTGACGTGTTTTTCCTCCTGGAGACGGCAAACGTCTTTTGCCTGTACTCTGATCTACATCCTCTGCTGTTCCCAAAGGATCTTGTTCCGTCATTCCTTACTCTTTCCTTCATTCTGCTTTTTTTGTCTAGTAGCCAACATTTGCCTTCCTTTCATGGCTACTTTTCAGAGAATAAATCTTCAATATAGTTAATGGCTTAACAAGCTCAGCAGGTTTCAACTCTTAATATTATGATCAAACTGAGATTTCTCTAGCTAAAGATAGCAAATGTTAGGCAGCAAAATATGTATCAAATCTGAGAGGGACTTTCAGTCCTCCTCCTATATCTGCGAATCATGACCTTGTTGGCCACTGCCTTCTGCTTGAAACTAACTCTCCTTTCTTCTTCATCACACTGCACCTTTCAGATTATCTTCCATCTCTCCCAGGGTTTGGTGTTTTTCTGTCTCTCCTTAAATGCTGACATTTTCTAGAGCCTGATCCTTATACCACTTGTATTTTATTCTACAAGTGATTGCTGAAAATCTTCCCTAGGACCGTGGATTTAGGCAGCACTGATAAGATGACAACTCCTGAATATATGTAATTCCAGCCAAAACTCCAGAAACATAGACCCCGTAACCTGTTAAAACATCATCAAGTAGACGTCTTGCAGGCCCCACCAACTGGATGATCCCACCTGATTGCGTTACCTCGCCCATCCTGTCCACATGTGCTCTTCCTTCGGGAAACTCTGTCCACACTCTATCACCTCCTCCCAAGTGGTCCAAGCCAGAAAAACAATGACTGCTTGAAATCTGCTTCTCCTTTTCTTTCTACGTTAGGGTAATTGCTAAATCCTGGCACTGCTGCCTCCTGAATGGCTCTGCTACTAGACTGCTGTGCCCTGGTTCATCCAGCTCTCTCCTGGATGACCATGGCCCTCTTTTTAGAATCTCTCTATTTACAATCTTCTCTGCTCTTCAGCCCAACACATTGCCGCTGCAGTGAGCTTACCAAAAACAATTCCAATCACCTCTCTCTCTGACGTGACCGGCTTCAACAATTCATCACCTTCTACATGGAGTGTTTGTCGAATTTTAAGCACGTGTGGGTCAACTAGGGTCTCATTAGAACACCAGTTCCACTTCAGAGGATCTGTGTTGGGGCCCAAGATTCTGCATTTCTGATGTATTCCCTGGTGACGCCGAGGCTGTGGTCCCACAAACACACTTCCGTAGTGGGGTTCTGTGGTTTATCACATACCTACCCTTCCTGCAAAGGCCTCCATGGCCTGCCTCATTCATCCCACTCCTCCGTCCTTTCTTTCTTTCTCCTCAGTGCTCCCACACGAGATGGCTGAGGGCCGTTCCTCTCTGCCTCTGCCTCCCCCTCACTGCCAGGCCCACCTTTAATAGTTTATTTTTAATACCCGCTCAGCTCATCTCTACCTCGGCAGGATTGTTTTCCTACTAGACCATGAGTTTCTAGAGAGAAAGCTCTGGTTCAAGTCCTAACTCTAGCACAACATCCTAGCCAGAAAATCCAGTCTCCAAGGCTTGTTGATTCACAACTTGTTCTGTTTCTCTACAACGTAAGCCACTTAAATGTTCACAGTGATCCAAAACCACTTTCTAATGGAGAACATGCCAGCTGATAATCACAAGACAAAAATTTCAGTGAGACAAGTCTTGAAGGATTATTCCTCTTGGAGCTTAAGCAAAGACTAAAGTAGGAGCAGACGAGGAAAAGGTCTTTAATGTATATGCGCAGTACATGCAGAGTTGGGTCCTATCTTGTGTTTGATCAACTGGGATTTCAGCACATTTAACACTGATAAAATATTTGCATACTTTCCAAATTGCTTCACCAAAACCTTTCCATTTAAATGTGCCCCTGAGTATATTACTAAATGTGTTAAATGTGTCACCCATTACAAAATAGATAGTAATGAAGGATTAGCTAATGAGTCATTTGAAGGTTCTGATTATTAATTTTTATAGCCTCAATGCATAGAATGTAATCATTAACTGTTATCAACACTCTGGGAGAAATGAAAAATAAAAATTTATTTATTACTAAAGGTAAGATTCCTTATCATTTTATAACTTGTTTCTACTTATCCTTCCTGGACAGAATTCATGAAGGCTTCTAACATTTGGCTGATTCTTCAGAGATGTTGCAGATTTTAATTATATTTTTGCAGATTCCCATTTGGCTTCACTTTACTGTCTGATCTTGACTTTAAGAGACATTTCCCTTTTATAGTTACCAAATCAGTTCCTGTGCTCTGCTGATCATTTTTTTTTTCTCTCTTGGTTTGGCTATTAGTCAAGTGTAGTGACTGAATGTTACATAAACATTGTTTTTCAAACTCAAACTGAAAATAGGGTGTCCCTCTTGTTTATGTTATGTAGGCATGAAAAAATGTGAACTTTTTTCCTTTCCATTCCAAAAAGCCCACTCCCTTCACTAACAAAACTTTATTTTTCAAACTCCAAAAGTGTGTTAGATTTCCCATCCCTTACTATGTTTCTAAAATTTTTAAACTTTTTTTTAGCCAAATATCTGGTAAGGGGTGTGCTGAGTGCCTGAGAAGATGGATGTAAAAACACATACAGCTCTCACAACTTACAGTCTATTAGGACAGAGGATGGTAGGCGACAGCTTCCTAAAATGCCAAAGAGAAGACAGTACTTGCGCTAAGGAGATACAAGATCCACACTATGTGTCTGTAGAGAATATTGGGATACACTTTTTTTGCAAAAGATAATAATACAGAACTAATTATATAATAGTATAGAAATGATATATAAATTGCCTACTTTAATTTTCATGCATACTTATGCAGAAGCAAGCCAGTGTGATGGGACTCATTCTAGATAACAATTAATTTGGTTGCCACCCGAGTTTCATTTTGTATGTGAGTCTCCATGGGGAGGTCCTATTGCATTCCCAGTGGTTGGGAAAATGAAGCTCATCAAGGGTCAGGCATATCTGCTTCCCAAGTACGAGTACCTTCACCAGCATTAAAAGGGACGAGGAAGAGGGAATTCCTCCAAGTTATGCCGACTTTTCAGGAATGTAGATAATAGCTGTAATTAAGCTCAAACAACGAATGAGTGAAAGATTAAATCCAATTGCCCTTCTTGCTCACCATATCTTCCATCATCTCTTGTTCTAGTTGTTTTTCCAAATTAACTGAAATATCACGCTATCTCTTTCTATCAGTCTGTAGCTATCATGGGTTAAGACACTTACATTTCTAGTTTATATCAAGAATCAGTCTCGGTGTTCTACAGTTAGAATCAAATTCTTACAACTCAACAAGATAAATTCAATATAATTATCTTTATACAGTTGGAACTGAGTTTCACAGAGTTTATATGTATTTCCCAATACTGGAGCCAGAATTTGAAAGTGGGACTGTATTGTCTTACAAACTAAGGCATAATATTGCATTGAATTCTTGATCAATTAAGAATATGAAAAAAACTGTGCTGTAAGCTGCAAATAATTCATAGATAAGATCCCTTCTCTCAAACATAGACAGACATCCCTTTTCTCAAAGAGGAGATAAAAAAGGGTAAAAAGGTTGTAGCTACATAGAAATGTGGGGCAATGAATTGGCTTTGTATTCAAACAAAATTGCTACAAAAGTCTGCACAATACATACCATGCTTTAACACATGAATACATGATTGATTATCAATAATATGAAAACACAGAGCTTATAAAATGAAAGTCTTCTAAGTCCTGTGTTTTTTACAAATGAGCTCACTGAAGAGCAACTTTTCTACACACACTCCTTTAGCAAATGCCTTGCAGACAGCACATGTGCCAAAACGCGTCCTTCAGTGTGTGGGACACGTGATCAGGGTCCTACAAAACGCTTTCCCACCCTAAAAGTCTTTGTGCTTCACTTGCTCACATTCCCCTCCTCTCCCTCAGACCTCTGGCAATCGCTGGTCTATTTCCTGTCTTCAAAGTTTTTCCTTTTCCAGAGTGTCAAAGAATTAGATTCACATAACGTGTAGCCTTGGCAGATTCACTTCTGGCACCTGCCCGTACACACTCTGATTCTCATTGTCCTCACATGGCTTGATAGCTCCTTCCTTTTCATTGCCAAACAGTGCTACATTCACCTATGGGAGGAAATCTTGGTTCCTCCCAGTTTTGGGTGATTGACAAAACTTCTACAAATGTTTGGCTGCAGGAAATGGTGTCGACATAAATTTCTGAATTGGGTGAATGGGAATACGATTGCTGAATCGCACGCAAGACTATGCTTAGTCATGCCTTTCAAGGCTAGTGTAATGATTCGTATTCCCACTAGCATCGAGAGTTCAGTTACTCTACCGCTCCCTCAGCAGTGAGTAGCTCCAGGTTCTTGGGTTTGACTTATCCTGAAAGCTGTGCCATGGTTTTAGTTCCTGTGGAATTAATATATGGTTAAACCCCAAACTTCGTTGGTTTTAATTTGCATTTTCCTAATGACCACCTGTGTTGAGCCTCTTTCTATGCTTATTTTCCATGGTATCATCTCCTTGGTAAGATATGTATTCAGACCTTCTGCCCATGTTTTCTTATTGCTGAGTTTCAAAAGTTCTTTGTATATTCTAGATAGACATCTTTATCAGATATGTACTTTGCCAATATTTTTCCTACTATTTTGCTGTCTCTTCATTCCTGTAACAGTGTCTCTCTTTCATAGACCAGAAAGTTTTCATTGAAATAAAAGTCCTGCTTATCAATTTTCCTTTCATGGGTCAAACTTTTGGTGCATTATATAATAACTCACCACCAAACATAAGCTCACGTAGATTCTCTCCTGTTTTAGTCTAGAAGTTTTATAGTTTTGCAGTCTACATTTAGGTCTGTAATCTGCCTTCAAGTTAATGTTAGTGAAAGGCGCAAGGTCTATTTCCAAGTTCATTTTGTCACATATGAATTTCCAATTATTGTAACACTGTAACTGTTCAATTTAAATATTAGTGTGCAGGGACAGGGCTGCTGACAAAAGAATAAAATAGAGGTCTCCTTAGGCCTTCTAGGTAAGCCTGACTAGAAACAAACTGCACTAGAGAGGTAAATAAAAGAAAAAAACAGAAAAGAAAGGCACCCATGGACCTGGGACTCACACCAAGAGACCAGAAAAAGAGCTGACAGGCAGGACACAGAGAGAAGCCAGGGGCACAATGATAAAGCCCCCCACATCCCTAAAACACAGGGAAAGCAAAGGGGCTCCCTTTAAGGCAGTCTGTGCTCACACCTATGCCATGACACACACACTCACACGTATGTGCTTTCACTCCAGAGTCACTGTGTCATTCACTCTGGGTCATTGCAGAGTACAAGAGACATCCACACACCCCTTACTAACTTAAAATTAACCAAGAATATGGCGCCATCGTGCCAACCTGCCACCCACCCCAAAGATAGGGCCTTAAAAGGTACAACAAAGAGAGAGACACAAGAGAGAAACAGATAAAGAAGCTGCACGGAGACCTCCGGGACAACGGAGACCACCGGGACAAATAAAGGCAGGCAGAGGTGCCTGGAAGGAAGCCAGCCCAGTGGCAGCCAGTCCCGGGTGGAAGGGACAGAGTCACAGCATCTGGGGACAAAGGGCCCGATCCTCCAAGTGTCCAGAGCCCCGGACCCTGATTCTTTCTTGTCAGGGTAGCCATCTACCGTTTCCTTTCCCCCTCTGTTTCCTCTATACAAAAAAGTGTCTTCCTTTCCTTAAACTCTGTCCCTCGTCCCTTGATTACTGAGGCACAGTTACACAGAGAAGCAAGCAGCGTGCTTGTCCCACGGATGTAACAGGCAAAACGAAAACACCTGTAGAATATTTCTGGCTATTCAGGGCTTAATTAAAACTAGCAAGGTTATTAATATTTTTTTTTTAGTTTGTAAAGCAAGCAAGTGGTGGCAGTAATTGCACATAATTTATATAGTACCTAACCCAATACTATTCAAGAGAGGGCAAGTGTCCCCAGCAGTCCACTTTTAACATAAGAATACACCCGAGAGCTGTGTCACCTCTTTAATTGTCAGGGACATCAAGTTGCACAAAATAATAGAGCTCTGGAGGCCCCTGCATACTCTGAGCCCCCAGGGCTCCAAGTCCCAGAAAGATCTGCATCTGACCAGTTACAGCTGGTTTCTCTGCAACTTCCTCACAGCCCCTTGTTCTATGCAGCACAGAGTGACACCCTGCCTGGCCTTTCTGAAGGCTGGAGGGTACCGGTCTGAGGGTGTTTGATCCCTGTAAGTCTTAACTCTCTCACTTCAGAGACAGTTCTAAAACGCTCTGCTTCTAAACAGCTAAGGTATTTGTCAACAATGGTTTTAATTCGATTAAAAAGAAAAATAAATAATGGGAAAGCACACGTAGGAAGGAAGGAAGAGACACTAAGACAGGAGAAGGAGGGTCTTAATGCCTCATTTTGTGAACATGTAAGTTTAGCCATAAAGAGCACTCAACATTATGCTGTGCTAAAATGGCTTCCATTACCTCCACAGAAACATCACTCTCCAAATTACTTGTCATTTTGGAAAGCTGTAGCTCTCAAAATCAGAAGAGAATTCTATCTTTCGTCTGTTCTGAAGACGTTAAGAAACTGCCACAGAAACACAGCTCTAGAGCGTGCCATCTTTCCTGAGGGAAAGCTGTCCTCAGCTGTGAAACATTTCATCTCTTCCAATCCTGCTTTCCTACAGTTACAAAATTAATTATTTCCTCAACGGCAGCGCCCTCACTCCTTTAAAAACTTTGTGAAGGCAACATTAAAATTATTTTCATTCCTCTGCTATGTATAATGAAAGAGTCTGTTTAATGTAGTCATTGAAAGAATTATTTAAAAATTATTTAAGCTCCCTTCATTATTGCTGGGGATAAAAGAAACAAAAGGTGTTTGGCGCTTGAGAATTTGCAGTGAGAAGTGTCTGTTAAGGCCAGCAGCGAACACCGTGGTGAGTAGATGCTGGCCGGGAGTGGGGAACCTTTCTGTGCGATTCACACATGCTACCCTTGACCGTGCTTGACAATGCAGCATCCCGATGCGACTCCACAGGGCAGAATGGACAAAAACCACAGATGGAAAAAGCCCACCACAGCTCTGAGGTTTGCTGCTGAGGGAACTTAGCCCCGCCTGCCATGAAAAGTAGAGTGAAGTAGAGCTTAGTGACTGCAAAGAAGACCGAATCCAGGTAGAGAGAAGCACAACCCTCTGTAAAATCCTTCATCACAGCTGGCCCAAGCTCATGTGTAAGTGCCGGGGGCCCCTCGGGGCTTCTCTAGCTCACTCTCTGTGAGGAACGTGCCAGTCGGGAATCTCAGAGACACAGGTGCCCCGTGGCTCAAACTCCTCTTTCCTGGGCAAGAGCAGAGTGCAGACATCGCTCAGACCTTGGACTGCAAGTTCCTTAAACATCAACCACCTGCCCTTTGCATGCTTCCTGCCACTCCGTCACGGCTGGAATGACACTGCCACCTTCAGGTCTCTGTGCTCCTAGTCTCAGCTAAGACCAAGAGTCCCGGAGGATGCCAAAGCCTGGCCTGGTTCTTCCTGCACACACGCTCATTTAATCTTCAAAACCACATAGAAAGTGTGCATTGGTCAACATATTTTACAAAATAAAACTGTGATCCTCAGAAAGGCAGAGCATTTGAACTCAAGCCCACTTCATCCCAAGGTCTCGGAGTTGTTATCACTGTTACCTTATGCACTACAGCCAGAACATGGCCAGGGTGATGTGGGAAGACGGTCACCATCTTGAGCCCACGGCGGCTTCATGTTGAAGGCCAATGTCCTCTTTAAAGAGGCAAAACAGCAGCAAATAAGTGCACAGCCTGACTTCCATGTTTTACATCTCAGCTCTGCCTCTTGCTCGCTGTGGGACGCTGGGAGCTGCCTACCTCCCTGTGTCTCAGAGTCCTCGGCTGCACCTGCTTCATCAGTTATTAAGGGGGAAACGGGTAAATGTCAAGCAGCAGAGGCATGCGTAGCCCCCAGAAGGCACTCAGTGAGCATCTACTCACCGTGCATCACAGGCGAGAATCTGTCAAACAAAAGGTTGTATCTTGAGAAAGTACAGAAATGATTCCTCACTTCCAAAGTTTTATGAATAAGAAGCCGAACATCACAATCAGCACAGCCTCGAGAGACAGCAGGGGCAAGGGCCAGCACGAGCTTCCCTCTGTCAGCGTGTGGCTGTGGGCTCTGGGCTGCGAGTGTGGACAGCAGTCGCTCTGAAGCAGTCAGTCATCCTGCCAGTCTCTGTCTGCCGTGAAAACATCTCTTAGTTAAGGTGGATTTGATTTTACACGAGGTAAGGAAGAGTGCCCGAGAACACGAGTTGAAGTAACTTTCTCAGAGGTTGGGTCAATGGTTACCCTAACTGCGCCCCACTCCCAGATCTCAGCCCTCCTCTTCCACAGGAGGCACCCTCTTCTCTGACTCCATTCACCCTACAAATCGCAAGGGAAACTAAACGCATCCACATGAAAATATATCTGTTACTTCGGAATCAGGATGAACCAGTTGTTAATTCCCTTTTCATCATAAACAAGATGAATATTGATGTGGCTTCACAAACATCAGCAATTTGACTTTCTGACACAGAGCTTGGCTTTTCTCCCTTCTACAATGAACAATAATTATGACTAAGAATTCTCATGCAGTACCATTCATGAGGATCCAACCTACTTCTTGAGGTTATAGGAAGAACTATAGGAAAATTACCTAGGATTGCATCACTGGCGAGCAATTCTGATCACGAAATGGGCACTTGTGTCAGCAGCAGGTGAGGCAGAAATGAATCCCAGGCTTGTACTAGGATGAGGGCTGAATCATGGAGATCAAAGGAGGGAAACAGCAGCTAACAGGCAAGACGGATTTTTAAATTTTTAAAAGGAGAGTACATATTATCATACAAAGAAGACCCTGGCTTCATTTCATTGTTCCTTGATCTCTTGACTTTTCCTTTGATATTTGTTAGAAAAAACAAAGAAAACACTTGAAGGAAAAATCAATGAAGGAACCCAAGCAATGCTTAGCATCTGCAGTCGTAATGTATCCAGGAAGTTGTGATTATGCAGCAGAGAACCATGAAGGCAGCTGTGCTCTCCAGACTCATCCTACAATTTGATGAGAGAAGACATGAGAGGCACAAGAAAGAGCTTGAGGTCTCTCCGAGCCCGTGATTCTAGAGGTATAGGGATTTTCCTCAGTGTCCTCGAACATCCAAGGTGAGCTAGTGCAAGGAGAGGGACAAGAACTCTCACTGTGTTTATCCATGTCAGAGCCATGCCAGCTGTTGCGGATGCAAAGTTTCAACTAAGCCTGGCTTCAGCTATGGGAAGCACTACTGTCTACCTGTCTCTGTGAGAAGACTCCTGCCTCCGACGGAGGTCATCGGTGGATGTAGGATCTGGCTGATTTCCTGACTCTGAAGCAGGAGCTTCTTTCTTAGTATCATCTGCTGGTGAAGCAGCCCATGGCAGGGGCAGAGGAGGGTGAACGCCCTGTGGGAGATGCCGTGAGGCAGCTTCTGTGAGGGATTTGTGAGCAGTGCAAAATTAAGGAGTGCAGCTCCTCCCTAGTCCAGTTAGAGGAATCTCCACGAAGAGTGACCCACTGACCAGGAGACAGAAGGCCACTCAGAGGCAGTGCTGGCCACAGCTGCGCAGCTGTGCTGCTGGGCACCACTATGCTTCCTCTAGCCGGTTTCTTGGACCTCAGTGAGATTTCTCTCATTGCTCTGAGGACCTGGCATCTATTTCAACAGCTTTAACCTCAGGGTTAATGCCTGTGCATTCTTGAAAGTCTGGGCTGGGGTTCCAGGAGCAGCACAGTATGCTGACTGGGTCCAGAGCTCTTTCTCAAAGATGCTTTTCCCAGGCTACCACACCCTCAGCTGCAAAGGGACTGATGCTCTGGAGGGCCTGGGTCCCTTTTATCTGTTGAAAGGTCAAGACCACTTCCACTGAGCTCAGCATTACTGAGCTAGGGTTTGGAATGCAGGCTATGTGGGGGTGGAATCTGCTCTGGCTATAGTTCATGCACCTAGCACCAGTCTAGGGCTTGGGTTGGTTGTAACTCAAGTTGGTTGTAAGTCAGTACAGCTGAGATCTGTTTACCTGGGCACACGCTATAGATAACAAGAGGCAGGTGAATTTTCTATTGACCTAATTAACCCAAGTTGTTCGTATGTCAGGCCCGTTGTAACTTAAGGGTCCGTTGTACTAAGTTGGCACAGAAATGAGTGGAGGAATGGGATGTTCCACGGAATTACACCTCCCTTGTGCTCTAGGTGGCCTACTTTGAGGAAGCTCTCTCGCATTAATACTCTGGGCCGTATACCTCCATTACTGTGGTTTTTGATTTTTTTTAATGATGTGCAGAAAGAAGTTAACATTTCAGGATGGAGACTTCTGTCCTTTGAAAGCCCTGCTCACCAGGTTCGTCTTTGGCTGGCATTTGGGACGGGATTCCACTGGGTTTCAGAAATGCCCCCACCATTCTCAGAACTGCACTAGTGCTCGCTGCTGTGCCTCGACCATTTGTACAGTGTGATTGATGATGAACAAGTGCTTTCCTGCCTACGTGATTATCCCACGATAAATGCTGAGTCTCGCCAGTGAAGTACATTTCACATGTGTTTTCTGGCTTCCTGTTGGAGGGATTCCGGGTGCCTGTGTGGCGTCTTTTGAGAGAAGGGACTCTTAGAAGGCGCTCACAGTTTCCTGGGCTTTTTGTCCCATGCGCTTGTCCCTTTCTGGCTTCACTATGCACTGAGGACAATTACTTTCTGAGTCCCCTGAAGCTAAGACAAGCACTGAACCGAGGATGGCCTTGGGGCTATCAACACAGAGGATAAAGAAAGTGTGCCTTTTTGAAAATCTTGGAAAGGTTTCCTGCTTCAGTTGCCTGAGCCTAACTTCCTTAAAAGTAGGCTAGGATTTACTGTGCTTCACATGGGCCAGGACAGTGCCTAACAGATAACACAGACCTAGTAAATATTCGGTGTGTAAAGGAATGAGTGCAACTTAGGAATTTCTCTCAATTACCATGTCTTGCTCAAAATGTTTTCTTTTTTTTTTGATGTTTTAAAGTGAGATCATCAGCCTTTTCTGAACTTTCAGAACCTAAAAACTTCATGAATCTTTAGAGACAGAGGAAGGCATGTACACGTTTTGGTGATTGGCTAAAGATTCCAAGAAATCAAAAAGGAGGAAACATAGTTTAATTTAGAAGCAGGACTGTAACAAACACTTTTGAAATTTTCTAATGTGAAACTCAAGCTTTAGAAGCCCAGAGTGAGACAAATATTGTGATTTCACATCTATATCTTGCCTTGACTTATGAAGTTTATGAGATTAAAATGTAATCTACACAGTAATGACCTGGGAGATTGTATAACTTACCGTTTTATAACTTATCATGCATTCAGTTTATATTAATTCATGATTTTCTAACTACTTAGAAGCTGGACAGAACTTGTTTCTGTGGGATAATTCTCATTTAGATGGATTTTAAAATTCTGAATTTCCAAGAGACTTATAAAGATGGTTGGACGACAGCAGAAAACAGCTAGGATCCCCTTTCTTTAGATGTTCTTCCCCACCAACTTGGAAAGCTTTCTCTATCACAAATTAACAAATTCTTCACACTATTAAGTCTTCTGACAAGCAAAGTGATCAGTTTTACTTGGTGGCATGGGGGACCTTGTAGGGCCCGGTGTGAGTGCCCTGTGCATGCCACAGTCTTGGGAGAGAAGCTAATACTAACCTAAGGGTTGCCTATGCATCCTTAACATTGACTGTGTAAGCTAGATTGACAAAAGCTGCCCTTCCAACATTGTTTTTGAATAATACTGTGAAGTCCAGAGCTTGCTAACTCAATAAATCAGTGGTCACAACACCATATAATTTCAGAGGAAGAGATATTAGCAAGCATCCCGCCCTAGGCGAGAGAAAGGAAAGTTTGACAGATGAGATGATTTCCCCTTATTTCTCCCAGTGCCTTAATAATAGCTATCAAAGTAGGATTCACATTCCAGATCCATCCTGATAGATCCACAGATACATGCATGCACACTCCACTTCATACACACCCTGCACACACATGGACACAAGGCTGTCACGCAGTCCACATGAGGTCGAGGGTTAGATCAAGCTCTTGACATTTTGACTACACAAAACAAGGTGAACCTTAGACCAAGTAGGTTCACTGGGAACTATGGCTGGCGCTGTGGCAAGAGTTAGAGAGGATGCTACAAAAAGCATAAGGCCGGCCTCCTGTTTTCTTCTGTTCTCTGGTACTCCTAGACCGGGCTTATTGCATCTGCAAAGCGTCCCTTTCCATGAAGGTATACCTGGAACTGTCACACTATGAAAACACTTGTTTTCAGAGTCAGCTTTCCTTGGAGGGCACCATGACAAAATCCAGTATTAGTAGCCAGACCCCAAAGAGACCCCCCACACTGGGTGTAGTATAGACCTGGAGGTTGTTAGTTATGAAAAAATACTGGATAGCTGATTTTGCAAATGGAAAAGACAGACCTGGTCTCTTCAAGTCCTGTTTCCTAGGAGTAGCATATTCTTACTTAAAAACCTTAGCTGTTAGCTGCACGTGTGAGGAAAGATATCTATCTAGAAAAAACACTTGTGTGCTGATATATATACTTGGTTTAAAAGCCTCCAATACAACTTGGGTTTATTTCAAGAAAATTCTAAAAGTACAATAATTAGAATTACACAACGTTCCAATTTACAAAGCAGTTTCAACACACATTACCTCATTTCTTTGAATAGTTTTCACCATATTCTCATGAGGTAAGTTTTATCACCCTTATCAGGATGAAGAAAGTGACGCTGAGACAGAGGTTTAAATTGTTTACCTAAGAAAATATGGCCAACTAGGCATGGCAGGGACGGAAACCGGCTGGAAGGCGTTTCCAAGCCCGCAGCCGGTTTTCATCCCTAAGCTTGTCGGTTCTGGGTCCAGCTGTCCCTAGGTAATTCTCGCCTCACGACCTCCTTCAGTCAACAAAACAAGTCTCCCTGTGCTCTGTCTCTAGAGTCTTAGATCAAAGATGCCTCTCTCTGGAATGTTTCTCTTCCCACATTTGGAAAAAGTTTTGCTCTCTACCAACAAAATTCTTAGCACCCTAGAAAAAGCTCTTTAGTGTGAAACTTCTGGTTGCTAAAGGGGCCTTTAATTATTATTAGATAGTGAAACAAAGTACAGAACTCTACAGCGATAGGCATTTCATACGTCAGCTGGGAATCTTTATAATTATTTTTTCTTCCATAGAGTTTTATTTTACACATTGTTTTAACTTTCTCTAAAGTTATTATATAAATCCCACCGGCAAACTCCAGCTATTGCAGAGCTATAAAATGTTTTCTTAAAAATTCCACCACCCACTTTATTACAGAAAGACATACACATTAAGAAATTTAAGTTTGACCCCCAGGAGCAGAGGAGCCTGGACTTGCATTATTAGTCCATCAGAATGATTTTAAGGGTTCTAACATCCTCATGTACTTTCCCCTGAGGGCTCAAGACTTCTGCTGGTTCCGATGTAGCCCAAATAGATGAGGAAGAATTATGCTTATCTTAAATATGAGGATTATTTCAAAACATGAGTCATTTGTATTCAAACGTCTATTAATTCATCTCCAACTTGAAAGAAAAATCTCCCAGAAAAATAGGAAGAGGATCGGGAGCCACAGTAAGCCTTCCCAGAAGCGCTGGCTGCCATCATGGCCTGGGCCCCTCTGGAAACTCTGGTCCTGCCCCGAGTCCGCCCTCATTTGCCAGCCGGCGCCCACGCAGTGCATGTCTCCACCTTCTGCTTTCCTCTTGGACTCACTGTCCCTACATTCTCCTAGCCCTTCCTTGGCTCTGTCACCCGCCCGAGGACAGGCCTTGCCCTGTCGCACCTCAGTGTGGCTCGGCCTTCCCATCAGCAGTCCTCTGTCCACGCTCACCCTGCAGCCATCCCTGTTTGGCAACAGCGACCTTTGATACACACAGCCCTGTGGCACCATCGTGCCTCACTGTGCCGGCAGCTGCCGTGCACCTGGTCCGGACGCTCACACCTGCCAAGGTACAAAGGCCTGTCACAGCGCAATCCCAAGGGGCCGCCCGCCAGAGGGGATGTTGTCCTCTTCCTTCCTTCAAGGTTTGACTTCATAGCCCCGTCTACCTGTGATGCCACTCTTTCTCTTTTTTTTATTTGTAGGGGCAATTATAAGTTCCGTGTAAATGCTATCTCCTTTGCACAGTCTTTGCTGGCCTCCTCAGACAGGAGCAGCCTTTCTCTCTCCTGTGCCAGACTGGCATGATTTCTCTCTTGCTTACCTCTACCAGACCACTGTACTCTTCATTCTGGTACCAACTATACATCTTTACCTCCTTATCTCACAGAACTCTTGCAACAAAGGCAGTTTTTGGAGCACATAGCCTCTTCTTGTCTAAATTAACATGGCTTACACAGCCTAAGCTAGTTATCTCCAAATGCTGAATTCACTGCCTACACTGACATCACTGAAGTCGCTATGAAAAAGATTGTTGAGGCACACCTTTGACTTTTGCATTTAGATTTTCTAGGGCATTCTTTGGAAACATTTATTTTTAATAAGCTACCTGCATGACTCTAATATGTAGCCAGGTTTAGGAACCACTATGCAAGGTAAGTGCTGAGTTTTGTAAACATCCTTCCAATCTTTCCCACAATACTGTTGTATACCTTGAAGGACTGCAGCCCGGACACTGGCTACAGAGGAAGAGAGCTTGAATCCTAGCTCTGTATACCCTCACTGTGTCCGGACCTTGGATTCTTTGTTCTAAAAGAGAGGAAGGCCACGTGTCCTGTGCCTGTTGAGAGCCGCATGAAAACACCCTTGGGAGAGCCCTGGCTGTGGCTCAGCTGCACAGGAGCCCCGGCTGAGCTGGGAGCTGGGGAGGGTTGGCCCTGCTTAGGAGCTGGCACCCACAACCAGAGTCGGAGAGGGTAGTGGGAACAGCACAATATACTGCGAATGTTTTAATGGACAAACACGAAGACTGCGTTCAATGGTACTGTGTCATCATACTTTGCAAAAAACCCTTCTAGAAATGTGCTAATTTGCGAAAAGGTGTGGTTCCCCTTCCTGACGAGGCTCCCCAGGTCTGCCTTTCCTACCGACTGTGAGTCATGGAGTTCTCAGAGGTGTCTGAGGCTGTTTATCATGTGTACGTGTCCCACACACAGGGTATACTAGATCCATGATGAATTAAGCATTAATGGCCCATCTTGTGGCTAGTGAAATATGCTCTTTCCTTGTAATGATACGATTCATAGTAAATATTAAAAGATGCTTGTATTTTGATCTCTGTATTTAAATTCCACGACAGTTTCTTTCCTAATATCCTCATTAATCTTAAAGGATGCTGTTTTTGTGCATTTACCCTTGACAGCTTGATCTGTATGTGTGTTGTACATGGATGTCTCAATTATAACAATTCACTTGTGGCCCATTTCTCTGCTGCAACATTTTATTTTCCTCACCTAATTAGAGCAGATACCATATATGGAGTCACACATGTTCATACAGAGCTTTAAATCTGAGATTGATAATTAGCAATGTTGAAATATCTCTTTAGGTAATAAAATGTGCTGCACGTGAAAATGTGTTACCAGCTACACAAAAAGGAAAAGCCAGAGGAGCATTGCTTTATACAAGGTCATGACATTTCTTGAAGCGAACAGACCAATGTAATTACCTTGATGAGATAGTGTGATTTTGTATGGACAATGCTTCCCCGGTTGCAGGTTATAGCTGTGGTGTTCTGAGCCTCTTGCCCTCTTTGATGAATCTTCAATACTGGCTGATTCTCTTCTTGTCAGTGCAAAAGGAAGTGTCTGTCTCCACCACAAACCCTGCCATTCTGTTTCCTATTTTGAAGATCAAAGTATCATTTCGGATGGGTGAGTTTCACTTCCCCAGTGATTTATTTCCCTATATTCTATAATGACTTTAGTAAATCCACAGCTGTTTACTTTAAAGAAAAGACCACCACACCCACTGGCAAGTTTGAGCAGATTACACAGAACGGTCCACTCCTCAGCGTCAAATGTGTGCTTATGCTCAGCGTCTAGTGCGATGGAAGAATCTGTAAACGTCAAACATCGGGATGATTGCCCCTTAACTCTTTTCAACAAATCCTATGACTGCACTTTTTGCAGAGTCCTTAGGGATATCACCCTCTTAGAGCCCCTTTCTTACAGCAAAGGCAGACTCTGCTCTTATCCCACCATGTGCCAGTAACCAGAATTGAACCTGATGTCAAAATGAGATAATGGCTCTGCTCCCAAGACAGTCACCTAAAGACATGAATAACATAAACACCCCTCTGGAAAGTTCCAATAAGCAGCGGCGCCCTGGACATCCTTGTCAGTTCCTGTACTCACAGTATCTGCAAATCTCTGTGCTAAAAGCCTCAGTTCATGGTCCCATTTTTCTCTGTGGATACCCACTTCCATATGTGAAGCTTTCCTTAAACGTCCAGAGTTACACTGTGCCAAGGTAGTCCTGCACAGATATAGCTTAATGGGAGTTTATTTCAAGTAATTGTTTTCAAATGTAGGTTGCTTAAAGAATTTCACATTCATTTTCATTCCCTGCAATTCAACAATATAATACTGCTGCTATTATCTCCTCTCAGTACTTTCAGCATGGGATCCTTCTTACATTTCCTGAATGAGTGAGAAGTCATGCATGTGTTGAGCCAGGTCCAGAGAGATGTAACACGGCTTCGTGGCCAAGGCCGCCATCTCGGTTCTAGATGCCTGTCAGAGTCACCTAAAGAGTTGAAGTTTTTAAAAATTTGTGTTTTAATATTATAGGTATCTTTTATCCTCCCCCCAGTAGTCTCCCTATAAATGTAGTTTTTTGCAGACTCACAGTTGGTTCCAGCCTCTAACAAGGCTAAGAACCTTGGGTTCAAAGTGTGGTTTCTGGAACCATCGGGACCCAGGTATAAGAGCAGGTTCCACCAGGTGCTGGTTGATGACCTTGAATACACTACTTTTTCTAGGCCTATCCAAGACCAACAAATCTAAAGGGAAGGAGGGAAGCCTAAATAAACACTGGTAACTTTTAACAGCACCCAGATGATTTTAATTTGCTAAAAATTACTAGTTTACTATTTAGCTGGCAGATATGTAAATTGGAGCTAGACATGTGATTTAATGAAAACTCTTAGTCCAGATCCAGCCCACACGGCTCTGTAATGGCGGCCACGGCCACTCAGGATGAGAGAGGAGCAGCACTGGTAAGAGCGGGGTAAGCAAGCTGGAGCTGGGGCTGAGCCAGCCTGAGGAGGCCCCTCCCTCGCGGTCCATCTGCCATCTCACCACAGGCAGAGCTCAGCCCAGGCCCTGAGAGACGATCCTGATCGCTCCATAATCCCTCAAGAGGTTAACCTAGCTCCTGATCTTTGGCTATGTGAGCCTGAGAGGGAAGAAAAGTGAGAGCAGCACTAATCTGCATTCTAGAGGGAAATCTGCAACAGGAGTGGCGGGAGCTCAGATGAAAACGGTGAGGCTGGGGGAAATCTGTGACATTTCCAGTCACAGTCTCTGAGCATGGAATGAAAGGACAAGAGGAGAAGATGAAATTCGGCACAACATACGTGAAAGACCAGAAATTGGAGGAGCCAGACACAAAGATGCAAGCTAGCAGGGTGGAGACATAATCTAGGGGCCTCAGAGTTACCCCAAGGCCCATGAGCACAGGCTTAATGACCCTGGGCTTCGGGGCCTGATGTCACCACATAAAGGATTCTGGCGGACGACCGTAAAACCTATTTAGCTGACACTTTAGCCAACTGAGAGCTGCCGGGGAGGAAGATGCTCTTTAAGAGGTGGTGTTCAGTTTGAGGTCATGGGAAGGCTGACAAATACCTACAAGATAAATATACTGAGTGCCACTCACTGAGTTGTAGCCCAAAAGTTAAAAGGACAAACTTCTGCATTATAGGTATTTTGATTTACATGTGTGCGCGAGCGCACACACACACCAAGTAGAGGGGAAAACACACACAGCATCTGCAAATTAATAACAGCTTTGTCAGTGGCTGATGGAACGTTGCTGACAAAGGAAATGGATTGGCCAAGGAAAACCACGTGGACTCAAAACTTCAGGGAGATGGGAGTGAAGTGGAGCTTCTTGTTTAGTGCAGACAGTGACTGATTTTTGCATAAGGAAAAATGGCTCAGCTTCACTAGGTAGAAGATGAAGACCAGAGCCTGGGGGACAGTCAGAAGGGTTGCCATAGGTCCCCGGTAGCCTGCTCGTGTGCAAAGAGGGATTCTACAAGGCACTTCACTTTCTTCTAAAAACTTGATCATCATCTGGTCTCACCTGCTTTTTTTTTTTGTAGATGAAAAAACCAAGCTTAGCCACTTACAGTGGCTCACACATCACTTGGAGCTTGAACTAGGCCTCTGGAAGGAGTTCTTTTTAACCCAGTGGTCTTTTTTCTTCTCTTTATTAACTCAAGAGCCATCACTATTGGAGACCCCTGCGCCAGATCCCGATCTCCTGCTCAGTGCTATGATGCAAGGCAAGAAGAAAGACACAAGGCAAGTTAAAGAGAAAAACGGACAGCCAGGATGGCCAGGCTAAGCAGCAAAGACCCTGGCCAGGGAGGCATCGATATGCCCTGGTGACTTCACATTTAAGTCAGAGAAAAGGGGCTACGTGGAGTTGCTAGGGACACGTGGCTGATGCAGGTGAGGTTTGGAAGAGACAAAGCATTCTTAAATTAGGAACAGAGCAGACAAAATACAGCTTGTGGTTAGCAAATAACGTATCCTCCTAGTTCCAAAGGTTTTCATTTTGGGAAGGGAATTTGGGTGTGAGTCACCTGATTCTGGCGGAGTGTTGCCTCACAACAAGCCCCATGGTGTCACAGGCCACTTCTCTGGTCTTCCCATGGCCATGGGCAGGGGGCTGATGTTGGGTCCCACACCACCACAGTGCCCTGTGAGTCTCGCAAGCTTTGGCTGGACTCGCTTCTTAAAAATGGCCAAGTGTGGGGCTCACTCTTCACAGCCTGCTTTGGGCATAACCCCTGGGCTGGTCCCCCACATTCCTGGACTTATAAGGACAGAACTCGCCGGGAAGATGACAGCAGAGATGAGAGAACTGATACTCGCTCTCTGAGCGGCCACAAAGGAGAGAATCCAGGCAAGCACAGGGAAAGATGGGAGTTCCTGCAGGTCTGTGGGAGACTCAGACAAAAACTTCCACACAGTGACCTTAGCGGCTCAAAGTGGGAGCCGGAACGCACCTCGTTCTCCTGAGGCTCCACACACTCACCATGCAGGGGTGAACTCTTCACCAAAAGCAACCATGCCTTGCTGCATGCCCCTGGCACTCACACAACTTCAGGTCCACTGTGCTGGGCTCCTGGAGATGCCAGCTTTATTTAGAACAGTATTCCTCAGAGGCAAATTTCCTATGGGAGACTTGGTATAATTCTGGGTTTGAGTCTTAGAGGATCCCCCCAAAATTCTACAGTACCATAAAAATGCAGGGAGGAAAGTTAAAAATAACTAATCAAAACTTACTTAAATAATGTAATCGAAATAAATAAGACACAAAGATAGGCAAGGATGGTGAGACTCATCCTGCAGGAAGAGGTGGGATTGCAGGATACGGGGTCTTGGGCCCTCCTCAGGGCAGTGTGGCTTGGGCCCACTCCATTGCTAAGGCATTTTCTACATCTGTGATTGGCTGCTCTGCAGATGCACCAGTGTTTCTGGCTTTTAAGTGAGCTCTCAAGGCTTCCAGCCCCCACTACATTTTAGTTTCCAAAGAAACTGTAAAATCAGTGGCCAGGAGTGGCAACTACTTTTCAAAGATGTCCAGAAAACAGATGATGGACCCTTGAGGGGACACACTGCCCTTTACTTTGAGCTTTGTCCTGAGAGCTTTGTCCACTCACAGTCTAAGGCCTGGGGAGAAAACGGGTCTTTATCACATCTTCAGGGAGCCAAGGAAACAAATGTTGGGAAAAAATGTCCCTGTGTGCCTGGTGCGAAGGGAAGGTTTTGTACCTTACATTGTAGTTTGCATTCCTGGCATGCTAGAAATACTTTAATAATGTATTTTCCTGGGTCACCTAAAAATTTATTGATGTATTTAAAAAAACTTGTTAGCTTCTCTCTGTAAAGATAAATCAGAAATAGAGGAAATCACGCAATTCTGTGCAAGACCTGAGCCACATGTGACCACACAATGAATGCTCCATTTCAGCCACTGCCAGCCCGATGCCACCCAGGCAAACACAGCGAATTTCTCACACACATTTGGCTGGGGCTTCATAGGAAATGTCAGTGTGAAATAACCACTGGTTAGTAGGATCAAGGAAACAGCTGCAAATTAAAAGAATGCAGCAGTGCTTATTCAATATTGATTTACATTCGTTGTTCCCAAAACACTTCCTTTTTCCCTTTCAAGAAGGTGACTCAATTCCTAATGGTTCCTTGTAATCTGGAAGCACAGACTGCTGATGGCCATAGAGCTTCCCTTTTTCCTGGAAGAGGTGGCAGGGTGGCCTGGGAGGGACAGGGAGGCCTACGGAGGAAGGACAGGCAGAGCTGAAGGAGTCACCTTGATGGTGGTGAGAAGCTGGCAGGAGCCCAAGGCCCCACAGCAGGGAGGCCCTGCCCTCCCCTCTCTCCGCCCGTCCCTGAGAGGGGTGGGCCCCGCTCCTTCAGCTGAGCGACACCACCTCACGTGACCATGTGGGCTGGCGGTGCCAACTTAGGAGCCAGTGTAGAAAGGACTGATTACTGGAGGGTCCCCAACTGAGCTCGCCCTTTCCTCCATTTCAAGGGAAGAATTCTTTCAAGACACTTCCCAGGGGCCGGCAGTGCACACTTAACAACCCCTGACTGGGGCAGGCAGGTGAGACTCTCAGAAGGACAGATCTCAGGTTGGCACATGAGCTGGATCACGACTGCCCTCTCTTCCCCTTCGGAGCACAGCATCACCTCTGTTCATGGTGTGCATCAGTGTTGTGCATTATTTCAAATATGATTAATTTAAAACACAGAAGTTAAAAGGTTCTCATGTGTTAGTGCTAAGGGCTCTCATCTTTTACACAATTGGAAGCTTAAACCCATCGAAAGGGGTAAAGCTGAGCAGATAATGAGGAAGGACTCGGGGCGCAGGGGCGGTCTCCATGAGCACTTCTTTCAGACAAGTTGTCGTCAGTCCCGGCTCAGACCAATGAATGGCACAGCCTTGGAAGAGACTCTGCTCCCCTTGGACCTCAGGGTGCTCATTTAAAAGGGGTACAGTGCGAACAAGCTCCTGAGCCTTCTCCGAGCTGTACCTGCTCATGCCTCTGAACGCCCCCAGCCCCCAGAGATAACATGCACCCTAGGAAGAATGGTGTGCAGAGGCTTTGGATGGTCACTTTTTAACACCAGCAAGAGTTCTGTTCTGAAGAGGGAAAGATACATTTAGCAGGTGGACCTTTTGTCTCCTTTAATCATAATGTTATGCTAAGCAGACTAGAGTTTATTTTTTTGCTAGACATGAAACAGATGATGCCTCTGGTAAAACAATGTGTTAACAAAATGAGAAATTTCTCCAAATTATTTTCAAAAAAGAGGCAGACATATGATCTTAATGTATTATAGTGTGTTTTACAGAATAATTTATAGATTGCCTCTATGTTTTTATTATAAGCATATGAAATATATAGTTTCTTTCTTTTTCAAAGCAATCATTTTGTAGCTTGGTATTATTTTTTTCCCATTAAGTTGATTGGTACATTTTAGGTATACAGTACAGTTACATTCGTTATTGGGATCTCGCACCTAATTTACATGATGTATGTTGGTTCTTATTTTTCCCCATTCCCCTGCCCTCCCTTCACCCCCTGCACCCTTCCCTATTTATAAATGCTTTGCTTCCATTCTTTCCTTTTCTCATATTTTTTCTTTTCCCTTTTTTCCTTTCTCCTACAGCTTGGTATTATTTTGATAGGACTTATAAGTGCCTTCTACAGTTGCCTGCTTTATACTACTGTATGTAAGGTTTACATTCCCTATCCTGTCTTACTTTTTCACCTATTTGCTGAGGCATTGTAGGGAATTCCGGGAGAAGACAACTTCAGAATGGGAAGGAGGAAGAGAGACAAAGAAAGAAGGGAGGGAGAGAGTAGGAATTGGAGGGGGAGCGAGAGATCTTTCATTTCAGTTTCATGGTCGAATTTTCTGAAAATGAGTGTTTCCTTATGAGATGGCCATTCATGTACCCCATTCAGCACCTTAACACGGACTGTACAATTAGAAGCTTTTTCTGCTAGCACTGCAAGATCCAGAAATGCTCTCACTGGTCCTATAGATACCAATGTGAATCTCAGGGCCCAGATGATCCCCCAGTGGCTTCGCAGGAAACAGAACATAGTTTTCTGCTTTCCTATTATTATATCCCACCAGAACTGCAGTCCGACAGAATAAATCCAAATTCACCTGGATTTTGTGTTCCCAGGTGGCTTTCTCCCTATTAAAACCCTAATCATATAGTATCACTTAGAGCACTTGACAGTTTTAGAACTCAGCAATCGCCAGGGAGCCTCTCACCACTCAGTGAAACCACATCCAAAGTTACCATTCACTTCTCCCCACTCTGTTTGCAAATGCACCACCGGAGCAAAGGCAGAGGCCGGCTCTTAACAGGCTGCATCTTGGGACACAAAGGAATCACAGGAGAGGCTCCCGCTGGGAGGGGCCCAGAACCACAGTGGTGGTGGAATCGCAGTTTTCACTTTAAACAGAACTGTGAGGCCATGGCAACTCCCTGATAAGCACATTTTATGTTCCGTACAGTGCCAAGCGGACAGAGCCCTGAGTATCCCCCCCAGGTCCTGAGGCCGCCGACCTCCTGTGTGACAGCGGACACTCCTTTAAAGGAGGGTGACACAATGTGAACGCTCTGCACATGCAGCACCTCGAACATCTAAATGCGATGTACCACCTTTCAAGCCCCCAAGCCAGAGGGACATTCTGGAACTGGTTAGGATGTTTGTGTCCTCCTTCTATTAAAACGTGTGTGCGCACACACTGCCCCCATATCCACACACGATCTGTCTCGTCCTCAATCTACTCCCACTCCCACTCAGCCGTTGTACACAACTACGGCACGAAGGTACTGTGCGGATGTGGCGCAGTCCGACCCATCCAGCCATCTGGGGGGTGGATCCCGGACTGCCTTGCTCTGAAGGAAAATGGCCTCACCTCCTCCTTGCTTCTTCCTAGCCGGCAGCACCAGCTTGCCCTCGGCCCTCTGAGGGGGGCTAGTCGCCTCACAGACGTTCACACTAACGCAGCCTGCTGGCACGAAGCCCTCACCGCTGTGCCCTGCCTCGGACAGGTCAGCGCTGGTCCCCGTCCGCACACTGACGCGCCCCCTCGCCCGCTCTCCGCGGGCCGCACCGCG
>NW_022900943.1:2604531-2606856 GCF_012274545.1 Fukomys damarensis
TCCCTTCCCTCGGCCGCCTCCCCAGGCCCGAGGCCCGCCGCTCGGGATGATGCCCCCTGCTGGTGAACACGAAAGGCCGGCTGCGGGAAACGCCCTCTGTCTTCTCGCACTGCAGCTATGTGTTGCGATCTGGGCTTTCTTTCAGCAGTGTTTTTCATCCAGAGGATAAGCACAGACAAGTTTTCTGAAGATCTGGAGGTAGATAGTTAAAACCCACAGAGTTGTTTGCATAACTACTCAGTGTTAGATTTACCCAAATCATTAATTTACCTGGGCTTTTACCTCTATGCTATGGGGCCAAACTAACATTGCCTTAAGATTTCTAAAACACGGTAGCAATGATTTAAAATTACATACTTGTAAAAAAGAAAGAAAAGGAAAATTACACAGGTGTTGTACCCACATGCTCCTACTCACATCAGCTGATTTTGTCCCCCAAGTTTCTGTTGGGTGTCTTTTATAAACAGTGGGCACTGAGTGGTAGATGGAGATTTAGAGACACAGAAGAGAAAACAGGTGAGTGTGACAGATACCATCCATACGGCGGGGTTCTGGGAGGGATCTGAGCCCTGAACAGGAGTTTCCATGAGGGTGTCAGGGGGCAGGCAACAGCCGAACTGAATCTCCCAGGAACTGGCTCCTTAACACAAAGAGTTCTGGTGATGAGCAGGGGCGTGAGGGAGATTCACAGGGCTCCATGTACGTGGTGGACCCTAGCACCTGGGCGAGCCCCGTGGTGGCCACTCCTTAGGAGGTTTAACATGGAGTCTGCTTCAACGCTGAGTTCAATGCAACAGAGCAGTTTAACTTCCAGCATCTATGCAAAAGAATTGAAAACCTAAGTCCACATCAACATTTTTATGTGACGCTCATAGCATCACTGTTTAAATAGTCAAAAAGTAGAAATAATCCATGTGTGAAAGACTCATGAGTGGATAGACCACATAGTTAAAAGAGTGGCATGCTGATTCAACGTGCGACAGAGAGAAACCTTGAAAACATCATCCTGTGTGAAAGGAATCAGACACAGCCTCAAGTCATATAATTATTCTTTCATGAAATGTTCAGAACAGGCAACCTTTGACATAAAGTAGGTTAGTGGTTGCCAGGGGCTAAGGGGAAGGAAATCACAGGGGGGCAGCAGCTAACTACAGTAAAAGACACCTTGCCATTAATTCCCCTCCAGATACCCTCCTCACTTCATTTTTTTATTTTTTTCACTCCTTAACTTGTTCTTTATCTACTTAACAGTTAGCGTAGTATCTTCCCATGTAAATATACACAGATCAACATCACCAACTTAAAGATCCATTAGTCTCCTCCCCCTCGCGTCAAACCCACTGACACCATCGCTCTGGCCAGAGTTCAGGGAGTCCTGTTCTGCGAGTGACTTCACAAGTGCTGCTGCCAACCTAGCAGAATTGTAGGCTCATAGCAAGACTGCAGTACGCCACCCGCCTTATTTGCTGGGCCTCCTGCCATGCAACATCTGGCTCTTCCACAAGGTCAAAATTACCAGGAAAGGTCATTTGTATCAATTCAGGGCATCAGGGCAGTCACAACAGTGCCGCTGAAGACACTCATGAAAGAAAACTTCCTGGAATTTCTTCAGAAAGTGGCAAGAATGGTGGGATAAATGTGTTTCCAAGGAGAGTATTCTGAGGGAAATTAAGGGCAACGTGCCTTTACCATATGTTTTATATAGGAAAAGACAACAGGGCACAGCCAAATTATTAATAGAAACTATCTACTTTTTCAGTAGTTATCTTTTTATTAAATTTTAAATAACTAATTTTATTATTTTAATAGTTTTGGTATTTCCCAAATGTTCTACAATATTTATATTACTATTATAATTAGAAAAACTTGCATTTTAATAGTTGAAAAAGCTACAAACTGTATAATTTTCTTCAAAATCTCCATTTTAGGGCCTGACTTTGTAATAAAATAGTGGGTGGGTATTTCAATGTCAAGGCCAACAAGACCAATACAAATTCATTAATACTGCAAAACAAAGTAATTTGAGACTATGATCTACACAATTGTCATGGCACTTTGAGTTGTCTTGTTATAGAAATAGAATCATTTTAAAGACATGTCTGAGTTTTACTCTCAAGCTTTCTATTTTGTGTGTGTGTGTGTGTAGAATTGTCTGTATTTGTTTTAGAGAAGGAGGCTCTTGATAACATTTTCAAATATGAGTTGATGATTTCAAACCTATTTCTTTTCCTAGAGCCAGTCATATCCTTTGAAAGTCTATTACTTGCCATCAATAAAAACAAACTTTAACTTAAAGCATGCTCTTTTTTTTTTTTTTTTGAAAGG
>NW_022900943.1:2607171-2642360 GCF_012274545.1 Fukomys damarensis
TTTTTTTTTTTTTTTGGAAAGGTCACTGTGGTACTCCACCTATTTTCTTATGAAGGAAATTTAAAAATGGAAACTCTGGTTCACACCCACGTTGTGGGGTGCCAGGTAGCACAGCTGCATGGTATCTGTGGAGGGCATCTAAGAAGAGAGAAACTGAGGACTTCAGTAACATCAATTTAATAGCTTGATTTATTATTTATTAGCTTGATTTCATTATTAATTTTCTATTTTATGGCAGAGAAAATTTATCACATATTTAATACAATGCTTCTCAAACTTAAAGCATATATAAATTTTCTGGGGATCTGGTTAAAATGTAGAATCTAATGTAGTAACTTGGGTAGGGTTAATACTCTATATTCTTGTTCATTTTGTTTTTGGTACTGGAGATTGAACTCTGGACCTTGAACTTGTGAGGCAGGCAGCAGCACCACTGAGCTAAATCTCTGGCCCAATATTCTATGCTTTTAATAAGCATGTTTGTATGTATGTCTGTATGTGGATATATTCCTTGATGTTATGCGAACTGCATTACCTGACCTTCCAGCAAGGAAAGGTGAGACCAGGGGGAGAGCATTGCATAGGGTGATGGGAATTAACAGAGTCTGCAATGGACAGGCACAAGTCTGCCAGAGTGAAGCTCATTTATCTGTATAAGCAACACATCCTACTAAAAATGTGTGGGGGAGAAGAAACACATCTTATCAAAAGGACAGAATTTCAATGTTTCATGAAGAATGTATATTATTAGATTTCATTTATCAGTTCATTTTTAATTCTGACTATGAATATAACTGCACCTCAAAAGGGAGATCTAAATTCTTGCTTAACAAGTTAAATACAACTGAGAGAGCCAGGTCTCCAAGATGGGTCCCCATGACGTCAGCCTCCAGAGCTTGCACCCTTCTCTGGTCCCCTCTTAAGTTACACAGGGGATGGCAGTGATCCATGGCATTGGGCAGCAGTGCCGCTATGCTATTTCTGAAATTAGTCTATGAAAGATACAATGGCGTCCACCTTGGGTTCTCTCAAATCCCTCACTCTGGGCAAGGCCAGCTGCCATGTGGTGAGGAACTGGTCTCCTGCTCTCTGACACACAAGTGCCCTTAGAAGGGTGTCCTCTGCCCAGTCTAGATGACCACAATCCTGACCCATCTGCAACCCAGGAGAGAACCTGCTCTCTGACTCCTGACCCTTACTGTTGGCTCATAAAAGGTTGTTGTTTTAAGTTGCTATTTGGGGTGGTTTGTTACATAGCCATAAATGATAGATACACAGGAGAGAGATCAGGAATCCATGGCAAATGGGTTCCTGGAGCCCAGGAGACATTTTTAAGCATTCTCTGATTTTCCACCCTTAGAAGAACACATGGTGCTTTTTTTGGGGGGGGGTACTTGGGATTGAACTTAAGACCTTTCAATTGCAAGGCAGGTGGGGGAACCACTGAGCTAAATCCCTGCGGCCAAACACATGGTGTGTTGACGAGGGGCTGCTAGTGCTCTCTGTCTCCGTCGCAGATGGCAGTGTTGAGTGAGGGCAGTGAAGGCACCACGTCTCAGGACACACACTGAGCACCTCCCATCCAGCAGTGTCAGCCCCGCACACCCCACTCAGCAGCCCACCCCAGGTCCCTCGGAAACCGAACAGGGAACCCAGTGGTAGGGTGTAGCGCTCCTCCTTCTCTGTAACATCTCTGCCAAAGAAGGAAAACTGTCCTTTTAAGGATTTCAGAAAGGCAAGACATCCTGTGTAGGTAAAATTCACAATGTCTAACCTAGATCCAAATTAAGGGTATCAGTATAACTACTCATTGTGATAGCAAGTGCTTATACATTTTCTAGTGCAGTCCTGACATCTTCTATACTCATGCATCTTGTTCTCACATATTTATAAAGCAGATTTAGGAACTATTTCCATTTTCAAAGGAAGAAATTGTAAACTGTCAAGTCACACAGTCTGTATGCGATGGGACCAGTGTGGTTCCAGACCCCATGGTTTCCACTGCACTGCCCCACACAAATAACAAGTAACTGGTTTGTTAAAGTACAGTAACTTCAAAAGTCAAGGGGCTGGTTACATAGAAATGGCATGCCTTGCATTATCTGTTCTCTCAGTTGAGAAATATAGGGTCACTAGATAACATGAGGAAAGGGCTACCTCCAGAGCCACTACAGTTTGAATAAAGACATAGTAGTTTAGAAAGGTTTACGAGCAATCGACTTCACTCTGTGTCAGATGACACTGCAGTTTTTTAAATCCCACCTAATCCTAATGGCTGAAAATAGATAAAACTGTCTCATCCGGATTTTGTGATTTTCACACAGCCTTGGGTTTCTATGTTTGTCTTTGTTTTTGCCCTCTCCGCCATCAAAGGCCGTCTCAGAGTGAAAGAGGTTGGCCCCCTTCTCTACGCATGCCGGTTGGATCATGAATAAGGACAGGGCACTTTCATTTCAGGATGTTCCCGGGGGCAGGGTTGAGTCCAGCTGCCCTGTGTTGCCTAAACTGAACCTTCAGACAAGGTGGAAAACACTAGACCGTGTCCTTGGACACTGGAACTTCAAGGACTATTTATTTCTTGGTATCTTAAGTCAAAATAGAAGGATATTTCACACTCGGTCTATTTCCAGGACACATTTCCTTAGGCAAAGTTGGAATCCTTTTGTAACAAATCTGTTCTTTAATAAGATCCCTGTGTGAGCCAGAATTGTTACCCATCTTTTCCATTTCTGGATAGTAGCAACAGTTCTTTTTCACTTTAGTCAAGATATCAGTGATCCTTTTGGGTTCTCAGAATAGGGCAATTTGCAAAACTCACAGAGTGGTAGAAATCCAGCCTTATCTGCTGGAAGTTTCTAATTTATTTTTGTGCCTCATACATCAATAGTGATGGATTTCATTGCAATGATAGATGCTACCCTTCCAACTATGTAGTAGGACCAGTAGAGTAAGAGGGAATCTAAAGAATGTAAAATTTTAAATAAGCATTAAAGCAAAGCATATAGTCAGTGCAAATTTGCTAAACATGGGTAAACAGAGAAGGCAGTCAAAGATGTTTTTATTAGAAAAGACCAATGTAACATGCATTTTAAAATTTGTTCTTTGTTTACAAATATTTATCAAACATTTACCTAGCATCTACTCTCCCATTTTAAGAAGATGGCCTGGTTAAGCCTGATTAACAAGGTAAGGTATAAGAGGTAAGACTCATAGGAAGTGGAAGGAACTTGTCTTGGGTGTGTCCGGAGGAAGAGTTTTTCCAGTCAGTGGAGAGAGCTACTGTGAAAGATCCAAGGCAAGATTGGACCTGGTGGATGAAAACTGTGAAGTCAGAGAAAAGGAGAAATTAGCAGGAGAGGAGGTAGTGGTGGCTGGATGACGTCAGGCCCTGGAGACATTTAAGGACCTTAATTTTGAAAGGGGAACCTGCAGCGAGGATTTTGTTAGAGTAATGAAACTGGCTGACACATTTTTATGCATTGCTTTGGCTGCCGTAGAGGGGAAAAACAAACATAAATACAATAATCCACAAAGGAGAAGAAGGTAATTCAAAATAGGTGGCAGCATGAAATAGAGTAAGGACTGATTGGATTCTCGATATATGTTCTAAAGGCAGGCGTTGCTGAATTAAATGAGAAGTATGGGAAAAAGAGAGAACTCAAATGAGTCCAAGCTGTAGGCTTTATAGCAATTTCAAGAGTGGAATTTCCTCAGTTAAGACAGAGAAGGTAGCAGGTAAGAAGATGGTGATTGTAGTCATTTAAATTTGAGATCTTCTTTAGAAGTTTCAGAGGAGATGCCAAGAGCACAGTTGGATAACGGAGTTCATTTAACTAAAAATACTGTAACTTTTGCCACCGGAGAAAGCATTTTACTACACAAAGTACAAGTCCCCTTCTTGGTGAGCCATGTGACTCACAGAGAAAATACTGCTGGCTGAAAACATTTGATGGAGGGAGAGTCTGTAACACAGTGAGTAGACACGTCCCAAGCACACGGCCATCTGCTAGAGCTGTGCACAAAGCAAAAACCTAGTACTCAAGACCCTTTAGGTCAAAAATACGCTGCATTCAAAATAGTCAACAAAAGCAATGCATATATAATATTTTTTTCCTCAGAAATGTATGTCAAGGGAAAAATCCTTTCTGAAAGCTCTTTACATTTCCTCTCACTTTGTTTTTCACCCTTTCTTGAAGCTACTGATCCTCTGAAGACGAGCTGTCAGAACGGCCGAGTCCACCATCTGCCCATGCAAGTCTGTGTTCAGTTTGTGCAGTGGGAATTATTCCCTTCTACAGTCTTGCAGCACGTGCTAGAGTCAGGACTTGCATCAGACAGACACGGAACCACCGATGCCACACGACTCCTCGGTGTTTGTACGCGACTCGTCTTCACCGGAACAGAGTGCAGGGCACCCCCACGACAGATAGCAGGGCAGCGTTGGAGGGACAGCCGAGGACGATCAGCGTCGGGGAGAAGCTACCATGTGGGAAAGTCATCCTGAGCATCACGAGCGGTCATCGGCTCCCACTCCTGAGCGGAAATGCTGTGTGCTTCGCTTTCCTGATCCAGAGGGAGTGTGAGTGGTAACAGCAGTGCGCTTTCTGGGGCCAGACTCACCGAGGTGCGAATCCCAGCTCAGGGCCAACCGCGGGACGCAGCAAGCGCTTGACTGCTCCAGCCACACCGCCACTGTCTGTGAGGAGAGGGTGCTCGTCCCACGGGGTCATCGGGAACAGGAAATGTGCTGCCGTTCAGAAAGCCACTGGAAATGTGCGTGGAGCATGGTGAAGCCTACCAAAGTATTAAGGAAATGCACACAGCACAGAGTTTTTTCCGTTAAAGTGCACCTTTTCTCCCACTTACTCCTGCCATTTGGGCATGTTTGTCATATTTTTATAGCTTTGGCAACAGCTGAATAGTTTTGAGTTTTATTCCCATAAGTGTGGACTTGCTCCTCTCTACAGCTCATCTCTGAGGTAGTTTCTGAGGCATGCCGGTGCCCCGCCTGCCTTCCAGGAACTGCCTGCAGCACACCTGGTGGTGTTCCAAGCCCTCCACAGCCAGCCAAGGATGCTCTAGCATTATTTTTCATCACCTTGACATCAGTGAGAAATATCACTAAATTAATGCAAAAAAGATGTTCCACAGGATTTCACGAATAACTCAAAGCCCACTGCAAATACAGGATTGTCTGTGACGTTTCAAATCGATGGAAATCCATCCAGGGATTTCTAGTAATTCATAAACCAGTTTCAGCGGATCAATTCAGAGTTTCATTCTCTAAAATCCTGGCAAGTTACAGTGAAAGTAGAATCCTTTCCAGGCAAATACCTTGAATTGACTCAGTTATTATTGACAACTAAGGAATTCACTGCAGGTCTCAGCAAAGGTGCCCTAAGGAGAACGGTGGCCGGGCAGCCTGACTTAGCTTCAGACCTGACTGAGGACCGAATCGTCTCCACCTCGCGAGCCTCAACTCCCAGGGACACTGCGGCCTTTCCCCTCCTCTTCACAGCCTCTTCCTCCATGTGCCAAAGCCGCTGCCCTTGCGCTCGAAGCTGCAGCATCCTCCCCACGTTTCTCATGAGCTGTCAGTACTCATCGGCAAGGAATTTAACATAAATCTTCTTTCTTCTTCTTCTCGATATTTTGAGCTCCAGAGTCTGATGTAATATTTTTATGTCTTAGTGTGTGGGCAATGGAGTCTTGGAAATAAGAGTTTTGAGAAATGTCTTTACGTGGGGAATCTTTCGTTTTCATCTTCGTATTTCACTCTGCTTTTTGCTCAGGTTTTCCCTTCCTTCCTTTTAATATTTTTTGTCACAGAATGCTTAATTTCTTCTGATGTTGGAGAACCTGCATCCTCCAAAAGTTTTGGCTCCTTTTACATTTCCTCAAATGAATATCTGCCGCACAGACTTACCAGATCAAAGCTCATTCTCTAGAATCAATTTCCGTAGTTTGCGTTGACCTTCTGGGTGGAGTAGCCTTGCTGTAGGGATTTCTTCTTCTCCTGGGAGTGGATTTGAGTTGAATGGCCACCCCTGCATTCGCCCAGCAGCAGCGTTTCAAGGTGAAATCTTCAGCTCTCCTGTAACTTAACCTCTCTCGGCACGAGTTCCGAGCAGAGCCAAGCCGCTAATTTGTTCTTCCCCAAACTCCACCTCTGTCCTGATCTCTCTTCTGCATTTGGCCTTCTTGTGAGGCTTCTTTAATTCAACTCCACTGGGTGAGGACACTTTCCTTTCTCTGTGCTCTGCAGGACCACAGTCCAGACTCATCGCTAGCTCGCTGCCAGAAACCAGCAGTTACTTAACTTCCTCTGTGCCTCAGTTTCCTCATTTACAAAGTGGAGCAACAGTATCTACATCGAGGTTGTTAAGTTAGATACTGATTTCACATTTATTATATTAAAGGTTACTTAATACTTAACAGAAAGTATACTTACAAGTTTATATTTGTAAGTACTCAGTAAGCCCTATGTTACTATACAGTAAGCTCTACTGAAATACTTTTTTTTCATTAACCCCCCCCAAGCCCGATTTTCCAGCTCCACCTGCCAATCAGGGTCCTTCTGGAACCATCATGTCTGGGTGTCAAACATCCCTGGAAGGCCCACATCAAAGGCTGGGCCCCAGGATGCGGTGCTGGGAGGCATGCGGCCCTGGGTCCCCTGGCAGGATCCTGGGATTGCCAAAGGCGTCTTCACACTCATTGTGAGACTTCAGTCCCATCCTCTTCTATGTCCCGCCAGAGAGAGGTGAGTGATTTACACTCCTCCACCCCCTGCCATTACCACCTGGCACATCTATCACAGGCCTCGGAGCAACTTGGTCCCCCCATCAAGGACAGGAGCCTGAGACCCCAGTCAGAGAAAGTCCCTGCTCTTTTCAACCACTTAACAGTTTCCCCGGGCACCACTCAGGCGTCCGTTTACCAACTGGAGCATTGCTCCTCCGCAGGTGTCAGCTCAGCCAGGGGATTCTTGTACTGAATAAATTTGATAAAATTATCATTTCAAAATCTTCTGCTATATTATCTTATAGAAATTAACAAAAACTGTGCAATTTTTGGTCATTCTGTGTTTAAATCATTGGACAGGTAAGGGGTTCATTATCTCAGCTGTTTTGCTTTCTCGACCACCCAGTTATGTCAGCCAGGGCCTGCACCCTGACTTCCTCTGTCTCCACCTACACGTCTGTCAGCCCAGTTACTTTATTTTCTACATAAGTTTGGACCCTGTCTTGGTGTCTCCAATGTAGCCCAATTCTGTCCAACCTCCTGCTCACAGCCAGGACTTTCTTTCTGAGATGCCATTAGATACTCTGCTGATGGAAATCCTCCCTGTGTTCCCACTACCACCATGACCACTGTCATTAGTCAGTGAAAACTGCATTGCCTTCGTGGTATCCAACCCTTCGCTTTGCCTTGGCTGCACGGGTGAAGTAGAATTCTCGTGGGACACATAGAAAATGTATCATTGAGTGAATGTGTACAACTAACAAAACTTTCCTTTCATATATTCACGCACACGTTATAACACAAAAAAGAGGACAAGTGCTTTCATCAGCCATGCTGGGCTGCTGTGCTAGGCAGCCCATACCTCGTCCCACTTGCCCTATTCATTGCCCCTTTCCCTGTGTCTCTGGCCAGTTTTCACCGACCTGTTGTGATTAGTCATCCGTAAGTGACTTACTTTGCTGGGTGCACCATATCTGCACAAAATTCAGCCTCTGCGCTGTAACCCCGTCCCTAACCCCACAGTCTTCCAGCTCACTCCGTGTCCTTCTTGGGTGGGGGGCGGCACTGGCTAAACATTAGAATACTGGGATTTTGTATCAGCTCAACTTTACCGACTGATTTCACAAGTGACTGCACACTTCCAATCCTGTTTCCTTCTGACAAAAATGTATCACCCATGCAAAGGTCCCACTGAGCTCTTACACACTAGGCTCTATGCTGGGCTGTTAGGGACACAGCGCTGAGCACATGACTAAGATTCACATTGGGTGGGGAAGTTTATATTGAGCTGGCACATTCCTTACAATGCCCGACTGTGTGAAATAACGGCTCCATTCAGCTGCTGCTCCTGCTATGCGGGCTTCTGTTACAGCTCATATCACCAGCCTGCAACTATTGGTTTTCTGGGTGCCTTAGCTTAGCTTGAGGAAGTGGTGAGACTAGAACTGGGGTACATTTGGGTCTTAGGGAGATGATTTTAGGAAGACTCTGGCAGAAAAGGGGAGGCAAAGAAGGGAAGAAGCCCACTGAGGTATGTACTCACAATTAGATGACATCATAGTCACTCTGACAGTGCTGAAGAGGTATCAGTATTACCCCACCCACAGGGGCAACAGCATCCCTATGTGTGGAGGGTGGCCCTCGGGGGCCTTAACTCCACTGCACATCCAGATTGTTCCTGTGTGTGCTCAAGCTGCAGGTAAACTCATGGATCAGGGCAACCATGAGCACAACCCAAATAACATCTGTGCACTGCAGAAGTAGAGCTTGTCCATTTCCCTCTCCATAGGGCTTACCAGAGATCCTGGGGAAGAATGACACCCAAGAAGTAGGCTAGGTGAATAGACAAATCTCCACCAAGTCAACGAGTGAAAGTCCAAACATACAAGAGCTTCTTTACGTTCTGAAGCACAAAGACTGCAAGGGCACAGATGAGGGAGCAAATTGTTTTCTTGGTGAAATATCAGATATAAAACTCATTGACTAGATGCCGAGAAAGGCAATTTCTTTCTACTATTGATCACATTTGGAAGTATGCATGGTAGTGATAGGATAAATGATGCAAATTCCCACTGAAACGAGGAAAGAGTGGGATGGAAGTACCACACCTGACTTGCCCTGCGATCAACACTTGAAGTGAATCCTTATGAAGACCCAGATCACCTTTCTTTTTTTCACTGCAAGGCATGTAGCTATGACATCCCCTGAACATACAAGGCCATCTATAGAAAGCTGATGTCAGTTTTATGTTGGTCAATCTAGAGTAGACTTGGAAATTTCACGTTCAGATTTTCAAGCCAAAAATAAAATTTTAAGAGTAAATATTTGTTGACAATAATAGTAACAGGCTTTACATTTACAGTTTCTCTTTTGACATACAATGACTTCCTGTTTCATAGGCACATGAAATAAGCACATAAAATGGTTAAAAGGGCTTCTTGGACATCAAATAACTCATACTAAACACACTAATGAGTTAAGTGTAAATAAATGAGAAACACATGGATAAAATTTTCCTCAAATACATAAAGCTTTAAATGTTAAGTGAAAAAGAAACTGACAAAACACATCTGGGTTTTGCCCACTGCAAAAGTTATTTTTAGGTTGGCTATTAAAACAAATTACAATTCAATATGTCCAACTTGAGCATAAACTCTTGATTTATAAAATCACAGTCAGATAACGATTGGGAAGATACTATAGACAGTTATGAGAACACAGTCCTGACCCTGCATGGAGAAAATTCAATAATCATTTAAAAGCAAAAGGCCTGCTTTCTTACTGTTATTTTTAGCAAAGGAAACTTCAAAACCGTGTCTGTAGTTTGCTCTGAAGAATGAACACATGGAAAAGGGACCATTTTAGAAAACGAAATTGTTGCTACCTTTTTCATATCTGCTAAATCCAAATCACAGTTTGGAGGGGGCTATTTGCTTCACTAAGTTTGTTAGGCAAAGTTGAATGGAGATAAAGTATTAGGAGATGGGGAGCAGGCCAGGGGCAGAGCATGTGCTTAGCACAAAAAGGCCCTGGTTCATCCCTGGCTCCAAGAACACAAAACAAAACTGAATTTTAATAACCCCAGGTCAACTGATAAATATTATAGCAGAGTGAGTTGGTTAACTCATACCATTCATTTGGTGCCAGATCGATTTTTGCTCCTTACAAATCATCTACACGCTGACATAGCAAAGTGGGCTTAGAGAAATCTGGCCCTGTGCCGTGGGTGTCTTGTAAGGATGCTGTGTGGAATGTGGTGATGCTTCCTGAAGCCTCGGGGGCTATTCCACTCAGCACAGAGAGCCTTCCTGTTGGAGCCAAACGCCGCGATCGCTGTAAGAAAGATGGCAGCTGCTGCAGCCCTATCCCACGGTGATTCTTTCCCACAAGTGACACAGAGAGTGGCTGGCTCAAATCTGGGTCCCTGAGAGCCTCTGGCCCAGGGTATTCCAGTTGGGAGCCGTGGCCGGCTCAAAAGATGGTGCGAAGGAGACACATCTAAGCTTCATCCCTTGAACTGGACATCTTCATTCCAGTCCTGACCCTGGCAGCCTGAATTCAAGAAATTCTCTAAATCTGCCTAGTTGACTGTGCTCCACCAATCCCAGCCATGCTCTGGATGACAGTTCACAAATCCAGTTCTTCCTGAGGGTTTCCTGGGTCTGTGGGGATCAACTTGAATTGAAAATGACTGAATGACCACGGTGTGACCTCTAATCTTGACATTTCCAACTGAATGGATTAAGAAGCAGCAGATTAGTGGAGCAAAGTTCTGAGTGTATCTATGGATGACTGCGGTCTAGGTCAGCAAACTGAAGGGAAATGCCCCCCGGATGTGGGTGGCACCAACCAAAAAGTCTTCACCTGGATGGGATACAAGGAAAGCAGGGTGGGAGAGTCCCTATTCCGAAGGAGCCCCAGCCTTCACCACTGCCTTTGGACCCCATCTCCAGCTCCCTCAGCCTTCTACCACAGACTTGCACCAGGGACTCTCTGGCAAGTTTCCAAGCCTTCCACCTTGTATCAGCTCTGCATTCTCAATCCCTCTTCTCTGTGGCTTCCATCTCCTTGGGTGGAGCAACCACTGGATCCCCCAACTCTTCCTCGCACAGAGGCCACTGTGGGTTCTTCCACTCCTGAGCCCGCAGATGGCCATTGCCATCTCTTCTGCCTCTGATCCCACAGGCAGCCACTGTGGACGCTCCATCCTCTGACACGGTAAGACTTCCTAACGACACCCGTTGCATAATCACACACATTTTCTTTGGATTCCCTTCTCCTAGAGAATCCTATCTAATACAATAAGCCTGGAGGTGCCCAAGAGCTGAGAACAAGTCCCTACATGGCCACTGCCCTCAGAAATCAACAACCAATGCCAGAGCAAATTATTCAGAGAAATAAAGCCCCTGGGCACCACGAGGTGAATACAATTCAAATAATATTGACTAACTGATAATAGTCTTAGGGAAGGAGGAGAGCGGAGAAGCAATGAATAAACAAGTCATCTGGAAGGCAGACAACTCCCTGTATCCTGTCCTGGCTGGACTCAAGGAGAAGTTCAACCTCACCTCCTACACCTGTGTTCCACCTTCTGTCTTCTGGATGATTTTCTACTTCTTCCCTATCCCAGGCCCATTTTCAGAGAACAGTGAAAGATAATACTGCTAATGGAAAAAAAAGTGTGGTACCAGCTGTCACTCTCTTTGCTGTCTCTGTTTTCACAGGCAGGAGCAAGTGAAATCAAAAGGGTGACTCTGAGTTGCTCCTGCACAGATGTCAGAGGACTCTGAGCCCTTACATCCACAAGAGTGGTACTCTGCTGTCAAGAGCTAAGAATTTGGGGAAGATGGAATAGACAGTGCCTAGAATTAGGCTACCCATTTTTATTTTGATAAAAGGGACCAAAAGATCATCCAGCATAGACTTCAGATGCATGTTTTATTGTTCAGGTCATAGATCTGTTTGACTCAGGAACTCCAAGTTCTGGGACAGGTTCTTTACTTATTCACACTGAGTGAATCTGAAGGACACAGTCAAAAGACTGCCTGCCTTACATCTGCCCTCAGAAAAAGAGCGACACATGAGTTCTAAACTGAAGTTGGCAGTAGGAGCAGGGAACATGATTCTTTGTCTGGAGCATTTACTTTTCTCTAGAATGTCCTCAAATTGATCATGCCTACAATCAGAGAAGGCGGTCTGTCACCTCTGCCCTGGCGGTGTGCACAGACTCTGGGCTTCCTGGATGATCCGCTATCCAGGTGCAAACAGCTGCCCGTTTCCCAGCGACTCCGGGCACCTCTGCCCCATCTCTGGTGTCTCCACAGTGAGAATGGGGGAGACCCCCCAAAGAGGGTGCAACACAGAGGAATGGATAGGTGCAAATGGAAGAGGGGAAACATGCACAATGACTTCCTCCAACAACTGCGAACTAGGTGAGGGACAGAAATTTGTCCAAAAGAGTTTCACTTTCCACAAGTCCTAAACTTCTTGTGTCTATATATGCAATTGAGAAGAGTCTTTCATGATACACAGTTGCTATTTAAGTTACTTTATAGAATTCATAATGGTCCCTGAACAATCCACAAGGCTAAGTGACGCCTATCAATGCATTAGTGCCTCCAACTTTTGAAAAATCTATACCACTATCAGAAACAACAATAAAATGCACCATCTCTCTCAACTGGCCCACAATAATGCTTTCATGGGTATCTGCTGGTGGATTGCAAAGTGCATGCTGATATTTTTTTATGTTAACAATGTAAAAAGTTTCATCTTAAGAGATAATCGCACATTGGGAGCTAATCATCTTGTCCAAACTCCATGACATTAGGGATATTAAACGACTCAGCCCATGCACTAAGTTTTACCAAAAGTTCAATTAGGTTCTAATTCTGAGGGTAAATAAAAGTACTTCTAAACACCACCCTTCAAATCAAGGATGCAGTCTTTTCTTTTCTTTTTGGTAATGGGAATTGAACTTGGGGCCTTGTGCTTGAAAGGCAAATGGCGGAATCACTGAGCTAAATCCCCGGCCCCTAGGATGCAGTCTTTTCTAAACAGATGCAAGCAGGTAGCAGAGAATCCAGGTAGTATCCAATCACCTAGTTACTAAATGCAAATCAATATTTTATACTTTAACAGTGCTCTGGCTGCTCTGGCTTCCAAGAACTTATAAAATTATAACCCTCAAATTTCTTACCTTTTAGAGTTTATGCCAATACTTTCTGCCCACTCCTTGAAAATGTGAGCTTTCTGGGCCCTGAAGGAAGGTAAACATCACACATTCTTTCTTCCAAAGAAGCTTTTACTCTGGCAAGGTTTTGCTCTAGGGTAATAAAGAGCCACCTTCACAAATCACTAAGTATCAAACCATTCCTAGTGTGTTTTGGAGAGGGGATTCAGGCAGGATTCTATTCTGTTTGTCTATCAGAAACTGGCAGTGGTTTGGTGGTAAGAAACTGCTTGGGAGGCTCAGCACCGTGGTGTGAAGACCCACGGTAGCCTAGACTTCCTTCTTACCCGGCCACCAACCCTTGGAGAGCAGCTTTCTAACCAGCACCAATGTATACACCAGCCTCCTAGCAACCGTCTAAGGGCATTCACTGGAATCATATTCACCATGATAAGTTAATGTCTGTGGAAAAGGCAGCCTGTGAGACGTGGTCTGGGCTTCATGAATGTTTCTCATATGAAGCTCAAAGGAATTGGAATTTGACTTTTTTTTGTTGCTTACTTTCAAGTCTCCAAACTGTCATCTCATTTTTACCAGTTTGAAGTCTATATTCTTCTCACATTCCAGAGAGAAATCATGTTACTTCCATATTCATCTAAAACATCATCTCCTTATTGTCCAAAATACGTTCTGCACCACAACAAAATACTGCTGTTATGTAACAGCATCTCTGACTGTGGATTTCCACTCAGAGAGGGGTTTTCAGCCTCGTGCATGTGAGGAAATGCTTCTGCCACAGGAGTAAAAGATGAATTCTGGCACTAATATTATTAAACTCTGTATTGTGATCCTGGAAATTACAAAACTCTTACACATAGGGTCAAACAATTTAAAACCAATGGATTAGGAACCGTCTTGCTCAAGGACTATGAAAGAAGATCAGACATATCATAAACATATATGGAGATCAATCCTATCTCTGATCACAAGAGCTACACACAGATATTGAATTTGGTCTCTCTGGACCCTTAGGATAGGCATGGAATGACACAGGTATGTGAGAAAGATTAGGTATGGGTAAATTAAAAAATAGAAGAATAAAATATGAAGTAAAGAAGGACTATTCCCAAAGTAGCTAAACAAAGGTACATAAAAAAATAAATCTCACTTCATGAAACCTATGACCTATTCTTGTTAGTCAATACAGTAAGTTTTAATGTGAGAATTGCCAAATCCTTGTGAAATTTCCCCCTTTTAGAAAGTGGCCCCGTCGATATGCAGCCTATTTGATTACATAGGGATAGGACCCAGAACCACTTTTTTTAAAACAAAACATTTATCAGTAGATGTTAGACATACATAATGAAAACATTGTAGGGAATCTGCACCTGTATATGATATATCCTGCAAATTTAGACCATTTTTCCTACTGGCTAGAACTTCATCCAAAACAAACAAACAAGCAAAAAATCACATATACAGATGTTGCTCCTTGCTCGCTACTCTAATAATGCTCTTTTGGAAATAACTACCATTTTTAATGCCGAGAAGAGACTTTCTTTTCATTTGTCTACACTCTGTCAGTTTTACCAGAGGTAACTGTGGCCCGGTTCTAATTTAAAAGCAGCCAGACGGGGACCCTAAGCACATGCGGTCCATACCACGTTCACAGGAGTGCACCCTACTGGGCCTGTTCTTCACGCCACGATAAAAGTGAGCTGAGCAGAGCTGAAACTTTTCCCAAAAACCCACGGCCCCTGAGCTCCCAGGGGAACTGCTGTGTGAGGGCAAACAGAACTCTGGGTGAAGCTTTACAGACGATAGGTTTTCACGTCCTAAGATGTTTTCTCTGCATTCGTGGAGCGTCTGCTGATGCGAAACAGCGTGAGCCCCGCACCCGCCCAGCTGCCCAGCTCCCAAGTGTCCACTCACACCCAGCGGCCCTCTCCCCGCCGAGCTGCTTCCGCTCAGAAGCTGGGAGAACCAGGCGAGGGGCAAGGGGTCAGGGAGACGCTTGACTTTCCGCGGTGAGATCCCACTTAGCCACAGGAATAAGCAAGGACCTCCTGAGCAGTCCAGCACAGCGCTCACCTACAGAGCAGCCCACCCTGCAGGGCGTGAGCGCCCAACCTTGCCAAGGTGCCCAGCTTGGGGCACAGGGCCAGCGTTTTCCCTCCGCGCTCCTGGGAGGACCAAGTGACTAATTTGTCAGGGTGCCTTTCCCAGAGGAAAAATGGTTGTGCAGGGTAACGTCACCGACTCAAGCAGAACTGTGTGTATGTGTACCTTCCAACAAGCTGCACCTTCCCCGTCCTCCCCATGGGAAGTGCCCGGGGCCTTTCTGCATCCAGCCTGGTGGATAAGGTCTGCACGCGACTCTCCGCCAGGCCAGTTTGCCTCTTGTTGCTGTGCGATTTCTCCACTACAGTAATATTCTTTTAAGTACTTTTTTTTTTCCTCCAGGCCAGGACACTCCAGAAATTAAGATGATTGTATCTTATAAAATAAGATACTTAAAAATACATGCATATTATTTGTTGTTGTAAAAAAGGTGATTTTAGTTTTCCAACATTAAGTTAAAAATAATATGCACAGCTTTAAAGGCTGTGGAGACAGGAGCTGGTCATTGGTTGGGTGAGGGTCTGAGAAGCCCCAGATTCTGGGTTTTCCTCTTCTTTCTGGGCCACTCACAAATCCTGATCGTCTGCAGTGATCGAGTTACAGATAGCTCAGTGTTCACAGATTACAGACACAGAAAATTAGAGCTAGAAAGGAACACAGAGAGCATGTGTCTACTTGCTTCACAGATGACATAACCAGGATCTTGGAGTTTAAGTGTCTCGCACAGATTCATAGAGCTAATGAGAGGTAAAGAACAGGACTGCATTTTTGACAATTAGAGCTTGCTTCTCTTTTCACGCTTCCCTATGGGCTACTTGTAGAGTTATTCATTAATTAAAAGATACAACCTTGACCTAGTACCTAAACATAATTTATAGGGGCACAGTTACTGAGCAAGCCCTGACTCAGCCCAAACTCAGTTTGTCTCACTTTTCTCCTGTTCATCCTAAGTTGGAAGCGTTATGTAATAACATGACCAACAGCCATAGGGAGAATAAAGAAAGCACAGGACACAAGAGATTGGGACATGAAACGTTTCAGCTCCTAGAGGTAGCTTCATCCCGGGTACACGGCCCCCTGCAGGTTACAGGAATCACAGGAAGGGGCTGGCAGTTCAGATAAGAAGCAATGGGCAATAACGGAGACTCTCGTGTCCCCAGCACTAAGCTCTGTGGAATCAGATCCAAGGCTTTGGGATTAGGACACAGCTGCACATCCTCAAATCCACCCTTCCATTTGGGTGAAAGGCTATTAGTGGAAGGGGAATTTAGAGTTATGGAGAAAGAGAGCAGATGGACAGTCACAACATAGTTAATGGTAGGTACATCACACACGGATTGCCGAAAGTATGGAGCTGGAAATGAGGAGCTTTGGCCCATGACTCTATCAAGATCTGTGTGCCTTGGGAGAGTGAACAAATCCTTCCAGGCCTTAGTTTCCAAAAAATGAAGAGATTAAACAATTAGTTTCTACCAACACATGCTAAACATTCGTTTCATCGGCTGTTTGTATTTATTATATATATTTCCTTACGCACATGTAAGAGAGAAACACTGAGTTATACTACGTCAAACTGGTTTGGGCCCTGGAGCTTTCCCAGTGTCGATGTGCACACATAGACCTCCGAGATGAGATGAGGGCTTGGTGTGCAGAGGGCGTTCTTACCGACAGGTGATGGCCGACGGGACAAGCGTCCACCAGCACGTGTGTTGGAACACGGCCGTAGGCAACAGGTAAGGCCCCTTCTGGCCCATAAATTCTTAAACTTGATACCATGATTGCAGTCTCTAAATTGTTTGTGTAAGTACTGTTATAAACTTATAATGGAGATACTTCCTAGATACTACACCTAAAATATATCATCCTCACACTTTAAATTGTTGTTCAAGTAAAGAACACAATCCTACAATCCTGCTGGCCATAGGAACTTTAGATGGCTTCATACCTATTTTTCAGAAATTTCATAGTGATGGCAAGAGAAAAACTGAGGTCTGTTCTCTTAGATTATTCCTTAAACTGCATCAACATTCTCAACATCACAAAAGTCCTCCAAAAATCATCTCTTGAGAGAAGGTAGTTATAAGTATTATATCCAACCCTGATTTTACAAATACATTTAACGTGTAATGAGCTTTAAAAGTCATATATTTTATTGCAAATTGTCCCTAAAATCACCAGTTAACCCAGTCGCAACCATTTAAAATATTTACAATGAAAAGCCCAGATGTCTTTAATTTTCAATGTAAAAAAGTGTTTTCCTGACCTTTCACAATCTATTTTGTTGCATATCATTAAAGATTTCTTTATCCTGGAAAATTTGGCATCTCTGCTCACGTGAAATGCCCAGGAGTACCCTGAAATCACTTCCCCCTAAGCAGTCTGCTTTTCAGACATCAGATTCAGAAGTGACACTGTGTGGACAGGCACAGGATGGGGAGCAGTACTGAGAGTCAAGGGTATCCACTCAAAATTCAGCAACAATTGCCAGCTGCATCATAACCAAGTCCAAAGGCTTCATAATAGGACTCTTCATCTCTGGACTTTCTCCTGGCTAACCTCCACATAGAGTCACTTCCCAGCTCTGATCTCGCAAATACATCACCTGAAAGCCTTTAAATGATGGCTCCACACACATAGTTACATGCAGATTCCTCTTCCTGTTCGTACACCCTTGATAACCTATGTATTCTGCCCAGGCCAATCCCTGCACGTCCCTTACACAAATCCATCCTCACCAAGCTCATCCATCTTACTGTCTGAGCATGCCTTGTGCTGTCTTCTTTGGTGCCTTTTTTCAAGCCAGCCCCTCCTGTTAGGTAGCTTGCTCTGTTCTTTATTCCTGACTCCTATATCCTGCTGGTCAAAATCAGATCCATCTTTCAAAACATTGAATTTTGACCCTTTCATGGAACTTTCTTATCCTTCACACAGAGGTGATGACTAGCTGTTCCCCTGCTGAACACACTTTTGAAGTATTTACAATCTGACATGTGTGTATAATGCACACACATGAAAAATGCCATGTGTTTACCTTAGACACTGGAAAAATAGTATTTTCAAATATAAATGAAAGTTCAAACTATATCAAATCACTTTAAACTATAGATAAAGACAAAGTAATGGCAGGTAAAACACTGAGTATAAACTACAAGTAAAACTAAATAAATGAAAACACAAATACCTTTAAGAAATCTGAATGGTGAAAAGATCAACTAATGTTAGAAGACAGCAAGATGCATTCATAAAGATTTAAAGTAGAATCTTTTAAGGAATTTCTCTAGCAATATATATATATATATATATACACACACACCCAAATGTGCTCAATGAATAATAGAAGAGAAGTAAAAACAAAGACAAGGAACCCCATCATCTGATCTAGTCAGGAGAGAGTCTGCGAAGGTGACAATGAAAGGTCATTTAGTTCCTAGGTCCCCCTTTCTTTTTCAGCTGTTCCTCAATCAGACCTTTTTACTTCACCTTAGTCAATTTGTTCACTCCCACCTTGAGTAATTTTCCACCTTGCCTCGTCTTTGTCATCTTTTAGATTTCTGTTCTTGATTTCCCATGCAGTTCAGAGTGGTTCTCCTTCCCAGTTCCTATGCTAGAGTAAAATGTGAGCCCTGAAAGGGGCACTATGAGCCGATGCTCTGATGGGAATATTAGCTAAAGGCGGATTACCTTCCACTTTCTCAAGAACCATAGTCCATATTCCATGCATTTATTGGTATTTGAATTAAATTAAAATCTATTTTTTATAAAAATACCATGTGGGACTTCTGAAAAATAGTGGAAACTCTAGGGGTCCTATAGAGTAAATGCTCTAGAGAGAAAAGTTAAAAAAAAATCCAGCCAACATACACAACAAAATTTGATGGGAGGGTGTTCCCATGAATGCTCACTTGTAAGCAGGTAAAGAAAATAAGCCAGCAACAATTAAAAACTAGCACTCTACAACATACTTGTGTTTTTGTGGGGAGTAGCAGAGGGAAAGAATAATCCATTTGAAATTCATAAAAAGAATTCCCAAGTATCCAAGGAGTATATACAGGACAACATTGCAGGCCAACCTCAGAACAGAACTTGAAGCTGAACAGGGTTGGGTCAGTCCAGTAACAGGTGAACAGGTCCCACGGGAAGGTCCGAGAGTGGAATCATTAAAACTAAGCAGCCAGGACCCCTGCCAGGCCCCACATTGGAAAGAAACTAATGGGAGTAGAATAAAAATAGAGCAGGTAAAGGCAAACAAAGACGAAGGAAAGAGTATCCAGAAAAAAGTAAAGAGGGTACACAGAGGGGGAAACTTTAGAAAGCAAGCTGCTGCAAAAAAAGACAGAGCTTGAACTGAGAAAAAATGATTCTACACAAAAATGACTAACAAAATATGAGGTTAACACCCATGAAAAGGTACTAAAAACAAAAAAGGAGAAAGAGCTAAATGATATCCCTATAGACAAAAAACAATGCTAGAAAAACATAACCATAGAACAGCTCAAAACTGTAACAATCTATAAAAAAACAGGCTAAAAGATATGAACAATACATGATGCAATACAGAAGGATAATATATCAGAATTAGAAAATTTCAGAAATGAAGGGATTGTACACAGAAAGGAATTATAAATACAAGAAAAGTTATATCCAAAATGAAACTAATTTAAAGCGAACACACACATGTGATTACAAAAGATGATTCCTTGATACAAGTGGAAGGTAAAAAGGAGATGATGTTAAAAATGAAAAGGAATGAAGAAATAGAGAAAAGTGACTTACTGAAAATAGGCAAAGAAAATGCATTATGCAGGCAATGAGTCATTAAATGAAACAAGAAGAAGAAAAATGTTACAACACTCTAAAAACTTTTCTGAACTTAAAGAAAAAAATAGATGAACACAACCTGTAACTGAGAATATCAACCTCCAAATATATTCTAATAAAATAACTAGCCTCCACATAAAAAGTCCTTCAGCATCAACCCCAAGATAGCCAGTAACGTACACAAGTAAGATTATTAGATTATCATCAGATTTTTTTTTCAAGAACAGATTATTTCAGGGGCTGGGGATTTAGCTCAGTGGTTCCACTGCCTGCCTCACAAGCACAAAGACCTGAGTTTGATTCCTGGTATACCCCCCCCCAAAAGGACGGATTATTCCATCAGAAAACAGAGTGACATACTTAAATACTGAAGGAAGAAACTGTGAGCAAAATGGGGACATTCACTACAAAGGAGACACACACACGCACGTGTACACACACACACAAGTGTAAAAATACACAAACATTGTTGCCCTCATACAAGACTCATGACATAGACTTTGGATTTAGATATGTTAGAATAAACATATTTACAGTGGTCCTCTCACCCTAAATGACAAAACAGAGCAAAATATATAAGGCAACTATCTTCAAACATTAACACACAGTGGCAAACTCACAAAGTGAGCCTCAGATTTGACCTGGATTTTTGGATAGGGACTTTCTCAAGTCACTACTGTGGGTTAGGCAGCTGAAGACTCAGGTGACTACAGTGGTCCTGCTGAGGTCAATATGCAGGGACCAGGGTTTGCAACCTGGCTGAAATCCCCACAGTCAGATACGAGAGAGAAGGAGAGGCACAAAGAAGGTGCCCGGATAGGGGAGCAGAAAAGTACACCCACAGAATTCTTGGTTAAGGGCTAGTCTGTGCATGTACAAAGAGAAATTTCTTTGTATAATGTTAGTGTCTTGGACCAAAATCAAGGATAACAGCAGAAGTGGTGGTCAGACTTTGCACATATTGTGTTGTTAAAGCCAGTAGGATCTGCTTTAGGATTAAGTGGGGGAAGAAGCAGAACATGAAAGAAAGAGAAAAAAATCAAGGTGTAAGAGCAAACCCTTACCAATTTTAAGAATCAGTATAATTGACTCTTCAGTAAAAATGTAAATATGTCCAAATTATAAGTGTTAATTTTACCTTCTTGAGAAATGTTGAGGTCACGTGCCCTTTGTATACTGTCTTTTTCTATTCTTTTCCTCAGTAGTTTATCCTAAATTAAATGACAATATGATTCTTCAAAAAAATATATACATACAAAGACACACCAAATGCCGAGGCTTAAAATGAGTGCTAATGCCTTCATGGATCACTGCAGAATTAAATGAGAAATCAATAAAAGTAAGAGTCTAGTTGCCCAAATGTGTAAAAATTAATACATGTCTTCAATGGGTTGAAGGATTCACAAGGGAAAATTCAAATACATTTTTAACAGAGGAAAATGAAAAAGGCTCAGAACATACTAAATACAAATAAAGAAGTGATTAGGGAAAATAATATTGCTTTAAATACTGAGGTCAAAAAGAGAGGAGGTATAAAATTGGTGACAACCATATTCCTTTTTAAAATTTCTATCTTAAAATGTTAGAAAGGAAATTTGAAGAGTAAATGAATACCAAAGTGAGAAGGAAAAAAATAATAAAGAGTAGAACTCACTGTGGGCTGGGGGTGTAGCTCAGTGTTGGAGTATTTTCCTAGGACAGTGGGGCCCCGCTTCAATCCCCAGTAAGCCCCACCATGCACACACATGCAAACTCACACACACATTCACACACACACACACACACACACACAAAGTAACACTCAGTGAAGTGGAAAACAATGGAGAGATTTAACAAAACCAAAAATAGATTATTTGAAATATTAACAAAATTAATGATCTCTAAATTAATGAACAATTAACCAAGTGAAAAGTGAGAAAAAAAGCACAAAACACATAAAAAAAAGCCAATAGGCCTCTGCCTACTAAAGGAATCAAATTCACAATCAAAGAGCTTCCAGAAAAAAGAGCCTCTAGGTTCAGATAATTTTACCAGTGAATTTCATTAAATGTTAATGAAGTTTTATGTAATGTCTTCCAAAATATAGAGAAGGAAAGGATGCATCCCAACTCTTTTGTAATGATAGTGCACCCTCATACTAAAATTTAAGACTTGAATAAAGTGAAATTTACAGCCAGGCATGGTGGCGCACACCTGTAATCCCAGCACTCAGGAGACTGAGGCAGGAGGATCGCTGTGAGTTCGAGACCAGCCTGGGCTACATAGTGAGTTCCAGGTCAGTCTCAACTACATCATGTCTCAGAAAACAAAAACAAACAAAAAATTTACATACCAATACCTCTTATAACGTTAATGCAAAAATACTCAAGTAGAACATACCTATATCTAAAATGGAGAATGTATTCTGGCCAAATGGAATGTGTCTCAATAATACATATAACAAATTAATTAAAAATTGAAATAATTCACTATATTCTCAGAATGCAAAAGAATATCCTCAACAATCATGGGGAGAAATGTAACAAAATTCTACATTCGTTTCTGAAAAGATAGCTCAGTAACTTAAGATGAAATGGAAAATTCTTCACCTTGATCAATGTATAAAAATAGCCACAAAAAAGCAAAGCAAAATAAAATATACCCTGCAACTTATACCTGATGAAATACTGTTTTGCTCTAAAATCAGGAACAAGACAACACTACCTAGTCCACTGGAGTCCACTAGAGAGTCTAACTGGTATATTAGGGCAAAACTCAGAAATAAAAGGCTTATAAGAAAAACAAATTATTATAGAGTCACTGTTCACAGATGACTTCAGTATCTGTGTGAATTCCTCAGTACTGAGGAATTAACAACAATACAATATTAATGAGTTAACTCAGCAAGATTGCATGATACAAAGTCATTGGATCTAAAATACCAGACAAAAGACGTGTTCTAAAGTGGAGCTTCTGTGTGGTGACTGGCTTGGGCTCTCACATCGTTAGTGCATTGATTGATTGATTGATTACAATCCGATGACACTACCAGGAGGCAATAAAAACCTAGGGGGGAATCTAGTTGAAGACAGCGGGTCACAGGGATGACCTGGGGGCCACACCTTGTCCCAGCCCCTCCTCTCTGACTCTGTCTCAGCTCCCTTGATGCCAGGAGGTGAGCACCTTCCCGGACCACACCCTCTGACAGGATGTTCCTGCCTTGCCACAGATCCAAAGCCCTGGAGGCAGCTGACTCTGGAATGAAGCCTCTGAAACAAGGAGCCAGAATAAACACTGCTCCTTGAGGTCACTTTCTCAGGTATTCTGTCACAGAAACAACAAGGTGACCAAAGCACAGGTCAGTACTTACAAGTCAATTGCACCTTTCTAGAGTAGTAACAATATTTGAAAAATGCAACTTATAAAACAATACCACTTTTACAAGATCACCAAAAAAATCTAGAATAAAAATTTTAAAAGATTACAAATTCTCTATACTGAAAACTATAAAACAATGCTACAAGAAAGTAAGATCTGAAGATATATCCTATTCTTGAATTGGAAGATCCAAATTGGTAGGATTTCCTTTCCCTCTAAATTGTTATATTGAGAACAAATCCCAATTATTATCTCAATAAAACTGTTACATTAATTGAAAAACTGATTCTAAACATCATATGGGAATGCACAGGACCTAAAACAGCCAAAGTGATCTTGAAAAGAGAACAAAGGTGGAGGACTAATATTGCCTGTTTTCAAAACTCACTATAAAATTCTATTAATTAGGTCAACGTACTATTAGAACACAGATAAACATATAGATGAACAGAATAAAACAGATTCCCCAAAACACCCATTCAATTACTTTTTTGGGAAGGGGAGGGTACCAGGGATCGAACTCAGGTCCTTGTGCTTGCAAGTCAGGTGGCAGAACCACTGTGCTAAATCCCTGGCCCCATTCAATTACTTTTTGACAAAGGCATTGATTTAATTTAATGTGGAGTGGGGTGAGGTGTATTTTCAATAATTGGTGCTATAAAAACTGTATTTGAACCTGGAGAAAAAAATAAACCTTGACCTTACCAGACACAGAGATAGATAGATAGATAGATAGATAGATAGAGTAATTAAAAATTTATCACAGATCTATTTCTAAAAGCTAAAGCTATTAATTCTGGGAAAAACACTAGAGAAAATATTAACCACCTTGGCAGTATGCGAACATTTCTCAGCACACAACATTACACTAAGTATAAAAGAAAGAAAAACTGGACAAATGTATTTGATGAACAACTGCATCAATAATATGGAAATAATTCTTAATAAGATAAAGATTAAAATTTAAAAATTGGTAAAAGATCTACAATCTAAGATATATGAATGGCAAACTCTCCTGCAAAAATGCTCAAAACACTGATCAGGAAAATGCCAGCCCAAACTGTAATGAGATAACCATCCCATACCCATTAGATGGAAAAGAACCCCATTTAAAATTGAAGATAATTTCTTGTAAGCATTTAAAAAATGCATAGGGCCGGGGATTTAGCTCAGTGGTTCGGTGGCCTGCCTTGCAAGTACAAGGACCCGAGTTCAATCCCTGGTACCAAAAATAAATAAATAAATAAAAATAAAATAAAATAAATAAAAAATGCATAAAATTCTTATATCACAGTGAGTCACAATTAATAGATAAATAATAATGGTAATTATACAAAGGTGCCTCGGTTCACAAACTTAATTCCTTGCACAATTCTGGTCACAAACCAAACTGGAGAGAACTGAATCAAATTTCCCCATTAGGCGAACACTGAACCTAACCATTAAATTTAATTCTCATCCATTTCAGTTTGTGACCAGAATGGTGAAAAGAATCAAGTTTGTGAACTAAGGTACCAGTATGATTTATGAGAGTCCATTTTCTACCTTCTGAAACATCCTGTGGATAGGTTGCCCAATCAAAATTAACTTCTTGATGATTTTCCAGCCTCTGACAAAGAAGAGAAAGCATCAACTCCCAAGCGTGGAATTCCACCTGAGACCCTCTCCTGCCTTTCCATGCTTGCTGAATATTTTCCTTACTCGCCTTTACCAATAGTACTAGTTTGTTTGTATATGTACTTCTATTTTTCTTATATCCTCTTTGCCCATGGGCCTGAGGAACAGAAACTTGAAAAATGGTGATAAGTCTATTATAAATTTCATAAACCTAAAAGAATAATTGAACCTGATTAATGTTTAGGACTATTTCCAGTGCTGCCTTATACCAGCTTAACTGAAACACTTGTTAACCTCTAATTACTGGAGAAAAGGTACACAGCATAAACTTCACACAAAACTGCATTTCATCTAAAAACCAAACTTAGATGTCTGGTGGTCCAGCAACCACAGGCCAACTGAATGAGGCAACAGAAGACAACACAAGGGGTAAAGGACGTGAAGGACATTTCCCTGTTTGTTTAAATCCCTTTGTTTCAGAAGTCCTTCGGCATCATTCCTTCACTGTCTGTATTCTGAACGGTATCACGGCTTCCCGCATCTGTGAAGAATCATGAGTTTCACACAGAAATGTGTGTCCTGAATTTGTCTGTGCCTACGAATGTGGCTCCATTATGAACGGTCGCCAGCTGCCAACCTCAGTATTATCACCATGAGGGCACCGTAAACCTTGTCCCATTGGTCAATTTTAAAAAATGGCACAGCTGCAAAACAATGTCAGTTATGATCCGGCTCTAATTTTCCCTGTCAACAGCCTTGTTCAGCCTCCCAGATATTCCTACTCGGTGCCAAGTTCATTTGTAAGCGAAATCTGCCTTTTGAAAATCACCATATGAATATGTCAACAGGTCATGAAATATTTTCATTACAAATCTTAAAGAAAAACTTAGCTCTACAGAAACAGTTTGGAAAATGTCTATTTCATTAAGTACAAGTGTGAAACCTAGATGGAAAACATTTACTTTGGCAACTTTCTCTTCTGCTGGTGGCCCCAGCAGAAGATGGACTACCTTTGTGGGAGGTGAAACTGGTGGATTCCAGAGCAAATGGAAAATTTCTTACCAGGACCCCTTCGGATAGTGAGCGCTGGGGAAAGGCTGGGACAATTCAGCGTTAACCCTGGCTGGTGTAAGCTCCATGCAAACCCTCTTGCGCCATTAGTGATTTCTCAGTTATCAACCTCAAGCAAAACGAGGCTGTGAATGGATGAAAGGCAAAAGATGGTTCCCTAGGTTAGTGAGGTTTGATATGGGTCAAATGCACCCATGTGCATTCACGTTTCGCCTCTAGCGTTCTAGTGCAGTTTTCTTCCCCAGGAAGACTCGCCGCTTTGCTCTACCTGACAAGGTCCCTACAAACACTGCTTCCCCAGCGAGGTCTCCTTCACCTCCTGAGAGAACTTGCATCCTGTCTCACAGACCCGGGCACCGCCGTGTCCTGTCAAACTGTCTGTTCACTCACCGGCCTTCGCGAACTGTCCCGAGACATCCCGGGTAAAATGCCTCATTCATCCGGTTCCCAGCGCCACAAGCCTCAGTGCAAAATGTAAATGCAAATACAACTTCAAAACGACTGGGGAAGAAGCGTCACCGAAGTATCAGCAGAGGTACAAAACATCAATTTGGGATTAAAAATGACTCAGCCCATTCCCAAAGAATCCACTCAGGAGAGTTCACAGGATTCTGTAAATAAAAAGCTGTCTAGACCTTTGTGAGTGTTTATGTCCTCTCTAGCATCTATGACTCCGCTCAGACCACCCAGGCAGATTGATTATTTCTCATTTTAGGCACAAGTGCTGCTATTAGACAGATGGACTGTTCTTTAAGAACTATTGTTTAATTATTTTCAGTATATCTGTTTTCCTCACTAGTACTAAGCCGATGCAGCCTCCAGGGCTTTGCAACTGGCTGTGCAAACCTATTCACTAAGTCAATTACCTCTAGTATTTTGATATAATAATGCAAAGCTGACAGACACAGGATGTGAACAAAAGAGTTTTTAACAAGCATTTAAGCTGAACATGATGGTGTTAATAAATATTAAAACACCATAAGAATTTCTTAACTCTATTCTACCACCTTCAACTTCTATAGGTTGTTTTAATTTTTTACTTTATAATGATGAGAGTATCTAACATGACTTCTATCCTTCTAAAAGATTTTTAAGTGTGCTATGTAGCATTATTAACTAGAGGCAAAATATGTAGCAGAAGTCTAGAATTTATGAAGTTACAAAAGTGAGATATTTAGTCATTAACAACTCCACATTATTCCCTTGAGCCCCTTACAACCACCATTCTACACACTGCTACTGAATATTTCATACTTCAGATAAGTGAAATGATGCGATATTGGTCTTTCTGTGATTGGCGTATTTCACAGCACTCGCCCATATTGCTGTACACTGCAGGACTTCCTTCTTTTTCCAGAGTGAATAATATTTTATTGTTGGCATACATCGCATTTCATCCATTCATCTACCAGTGGAAAAGCTTTCAATTAGCAATAATCGTGCCTCGGATAAACCTTATTGGCTACGATACTGTCACTGTGCAAAGCTATCAGTGGATATTTAGGCTATTTCTAACCCTTAGATATGGTGAGTAGTGCCATAATAAGTGTAGGAACGCTAATGTCTTTGATAACCATATTTAATCTATTAGGTAAATAGCTGGAAGTTGGAATGCTGACTTACAGGGTTGTTCTGTTTAACATTGTTCAGAATTCCCATTTTGTTTTTCACAGTGGCTATACCATTTTGTACTTTCACCAGCAATGTAAATGGTTCCAATTTCTCTGCATCTTTGCCAACACTGGTTATATTTTATTTTGATAATACTCACCCTAATATATGTGAGGCGGCTTCATTATTGTTTGATTTGCCTTTCCCTGATGATTAGTGATACTGAGCATTTTTACAGATACCTGCTGGTCCTTGGTATGACTTCCTAAAATGTCTGTTCCAGTCTTTAGCCCATCTTAGTTCTTTAACTCACTCTTCTTGGCCCATCTTTAAGCTGCTCTTAAATTAGGAGTTGAACACCTTATCAGATACTGACTTTACAAGTATTTCCTCCTGTTTCTTAGGCTGCATTTTTCTCTTATTTGTTCCTTTTGCTGTGCAGAAGTCTTTAATTTGGTATAGTCTAACAATTTATTTTTGCTTTTATTACATGTACTTTGGTGTCATATCCATGAAATCATCACCACAACTAATGTCATGAAGATTTCCCCTTATGTTTTCTTCTAGTTTTACATAAGTCTCAGGGCTTATGCCTAAGTTTTTAATCCATTTAGAGTTTGTGCTTATGTCTAGTATAAGACAGAGTTACAATTTCAACCTTTTGCATGTGGATATGCCTTTTTTCTAGCACTACTGTTGAAGAGATCAGACTCCTTGTCAAAGATCAAACGACCATATACGTGGGGACATATATCTGGGCTCTTTTCCTATTCCACTGGTCTATATGTTTGTTTTTATGCCTGTACATAGGGTTTCAATGATTGTATCATCATCATTATTTTGTTACAGTAATACCAGAAATATATTTTGAAACAGGGACGAGTGATGCCTTCAGAGTCACACTTGTTTCATCTGAGTAAAAGACTCCAAAGATGCAAATATTTATGGACTGCTGTACAATAGAAGGAAGCCCTCTGAGGTGACCAGCTGCTTTCTGTCCCATCCAGAAGCACAAATAACCAGTTAACACCGTGTGTGAATTCGGCAACTTCTCAAGGCAAAAGGCCCAAAACTTCAGTAGTTACAATCCTGATGCACATTTCTTGCCCAGTTTTATTTAAAAGTGAAATTTATCGTATTATGTCTTCTTACAGGAAAATTAGAAAATGTCCAGAAAATTGCTAAAATGTCCATCAGCTCATCTGTCCCCAAACAACCTGTACTGCATTGCTATACAACTTTCTACATCCTAACTCAAACACATTTTCCAGTAGAAAACTTTATCTGCTATTATAAAATACAAGTGCAAAACTATATAGCCACAAAGCTCTAGATCTACTAAGAAGAAAGGATGTCTCACGAAGATACTTTGGTTTTAATTTATGAGAATTCAGGCTGACTTCTAGATTATTCTGCTTTCAATGACCCAGAAGAATCCTCTTTAAAAATCATTGAAGCCCATAAATATTTCCGATCAATTTAAAAATTATCCATCTACAAAATTTAATTGCCTTAAAAATGGAAAATCTGATTTTCCTCTATACATGTATTCATTCCTAAATAAATTCCATTAAAAATTTCCAGAAGATGGTGCTTTGAGAGGAAATTAAGCATAAAATATTTTGGGCTGAAGGCATTTTCAAAACAATGTTCAGGGAGGCTGTGAAGACAAGATCATGACTGAAATTAACAAGAAAAACAAAAGCAAAAAGTATTAATCCAAAAAAGTGACTTTCTAACCCAAATCAAATGAAACAAGAATTAAATATCTAATAACAAAACTAACCTGCCTCATGAGAATTTTGATTAAGAGATGGCTTTACAAAGACTGATTTGAGTAAAGAGTTATAGAGCAGGCCATTGATTTAGTTTTCTTAAAATTGCAAGCAACCAGCCATTATAGTCATAAAAATCTTGAGTCTTGGGCTGGAGTTTGGCTCAGTGGTTCCACCACCTGCCTTGCAAGTGCAAGGACCTGAGTTCAATCCCCGGTACCCAAAAAAACAAAACAAAACAAAAAAAACCTCGAGTTTTAAATAAGGAAAACATAAAAAGACTGGAAAATATTCCTGTGTTCAACACACTTGAAATCAGATTTAAAAAGATAAAATCGATACATATGAAAAACTAGAACAGAACTTGCTCATCCCTTAAGGGTCAGTGCCAAACTTTTTACAGAAGGTGTCACAAGCAGCAGTTTAATCAACAGTAACAATCTTGCTATATAAAATCATTGAAGTGTATTTAAATCATTTATCCAAAGCAACCCAGTGACCAATGACTTAAAGATGTGTTTTAATATGCTATTGTATCAGAACGTACAGTATAATTTTTTACTTTACTGCTCAATAATGATTTATTTTTACAGCTATACATAAGAAGGAAGAAAAATTTAGTTATCGAAGTCTTGAAATTCAAGAGGCAGAGAGAGGGAGGTTCTAATCTAACTGTTGAGATCTAGGTTTATGGACAGGTCTTCAACCGATTTCAGCTGCTTATTTTGCTTCTGTATTCAAATAAACTTCTTTCTGCCAACCACAGAAACAGAAGTGAAGTCACTGGTCATTCTGTTTTATGTATGAAAATTCTCTATTAATGTTTATGAATATTCTCCAAACTTCAAATGCAGCTGGTAGGACTGCGGCACGCGTGGCCCCGGTGCGGCTGTCCCTGTCCTTTGGCTTCATCTCATGCCTGCGTCTGTCTGTGACCGGCCTCTGTCCACTCAGGGCTCCCTGGGGACCAAGAAGCACTGCGAAGTAAATCTGCCCCAAAGCCCATTTCTGTTTCTGTCACACCTCCCTCCCTCTCTGTACAGGGCCACCCTTACCCACCCGAGGACCAGCCCTGGGCCTCCCTCCCTCCTGCTCTCTCACACTCCACTGCAGTCTGACCGCTGACGACTTCTCACCACCCCCACCCACCACTACTGCCTTGGTCTGAGCCACTCATCTCTGGTCTCTGGGCGACACACTCACACGCTGCTCCGGGTGCCATCCTCTGCCCACTGCGGACGGGTCTTCCAGCCCCAGCCAGAGGGAGCTTCCTCGGGCCAATCAGGCTGGGACGTGCATAGAAGGCCGCTCTGGCCGTGTGCATGCGAAGTCACCCCCTCATCACCGTGCTCATCCTTGCCAGGCAGCCAGGCCCCGGTGCCTGAACACTCTGTCCTGACACTGACAGGGTTTTCCTAAATGTCCTTTCATCGCTAGTGTTCTAAATATCTGCGCCAGGAAAAACTGAAGCCGACTTCCTCTGTCTTCTTCCTGTCCTTCTGCAAGCTTTGTTTTTTAATCCCGGGAGCTTAGCTGCACGATGCAATATATATTTTTCCTGTGTGTACAGTATTTCTTCTTATCCCGCCATGGAGTAAGCCACAAGATGGTGAGAACTTCTGTCGGTTTTGTCCTTCTGATTTCCGGCACCTAAAGTGGTGTCTCGCATCTGGACAGGAGAGAAAGGTGAGGGTGTGGAGCGGAGCCTGAGCTGTATGCTCCCACTGGTTGGTTTTCTTCACCGCATCGGAGGTGATTGTGCACCAAACACTAAAGAGAACCAAGAGGAACTGCCTCGATCTGACGTTGCTCACAAGCGGAACAACCTTCCTTCACTCATTTAGGAAGCAGTGGTACTGGATCCGAGTCTTGGGTTTTAGTTGAGCAAGGATTTGGAGCTCACTGTGTGAAGTGGTTTGGGAAACGGTGGGGCCTGGGAGGAGGGGAGTCCCCTCCTTAGAAGTCAGAAGAAATTATTTTTCCATAGTGAGTATTTCAGTCAGCTTCTCAATTTTTACTGCATCTTCACTGACTACCATCCAGAATGCTTCGAACACAGACAATATAAATGGAAATTGTGGCAAAGAGTTTTCTAAGCCCTTCAAAAAGGAATAAATGACCCAATTTGTAGGGGTGGGGCGAGAATGTTGTGGTGCTGAGGGCAGTGGAAGCTTTTATTAATGACAGGAGTAACATTCACAAGTTGTGTAGCATGTTCAGAAACACTGTGTGAGCCGAATGTGGTGAGGACAACAGTATTCACGCAGTTCCGAAAGCAGGCACCGAACAGCAACGGTGCCTCACAAAGAGGTCTGGCTGCACCAGCTTCCACAGTGGAATTCCAGATGATGGCAAGTCTGTCTTTCACATAACTCCTAAGCGCTCTGAGATTTGCAGAGCTTTACACAAGCAAAAGTTTAAGCCTGAAATTACCAACAGCACTTGAGCCACACCAAAGGCTAAAAATCAACATTAAAACCAGACAGAGATTGTTCATGGGTGATGTATGCCACGTCAATCTCGTGGGCATTTTTATACAGCAAAGCCTAATCTCCCTGGTACTGAAAGTGTAACTTCTTATTCGATGACTCCAATTTGAGATGACTGTCTCAAGATATCACCTCACTGCCGCAGAGCTCTGTGAAGCCAGAAGGCATACAAGACAGACTTACTTTTAAAGAGCCTAAACTTGTATTTACAAATGTCTTTCCAATGATCACAAGCTTCTAAGCCTGTCCGTTTCAAGGTCCTTAGGACCTCAAATATTGCCTTGAATGTAGTGAACCTTAATACAGTTTCATTTTGATCCCCAATCCTCAAAATAAAAAGCCTTTTGTCAATATATTCCACACATTGCTGTATAATGCTATTGCAATAAAGCTGTATTTTAATTTCTCTATGTATTCGATCCTTGTCCAATATTTACATAGTAATTGGCTGTATCAAAACTCAACTTCCTGGTAATATCAGTTATATTACTTTCAGTTACAAACAGTCACATTGGTTTTTATTTCTAAATATTGATTTTTTTCCTTCTCCTAATTTCCTCATGTTGTTAGTTATTTAAGGCTTTATGTACTAGAAGACATATTATTTCTTGGTCCTTTAATCTTTCTACTTCTCCCTTATGCTTCTTTCTCTTTCTTGGCTTCTCCTTTATCTACAGGCTCCTTTTATACCAGCAGGAGATAAAAAATACTGAGATGGGTTAAACACATTCACCATCTCCTTACAAGGAACATTATCACTATGTATGACAAACATGCACTGGCAAAAAATAAAAACAGAAAAAAGAAAAAAATTCAAAAAAAAAAGAAATAGCATTCGAGAGAATGTTTCATAGTATAAGAAAGTAAAGGCAGTTTAATACATACAAAGCTATCAGTCCATAACCTCTATCACGTTATGAAGGTTTCCATTAGTCCTAACCTTGTGCCACAAGTATAAAGGTTCACCAGGATTTACCCATGACCAGCACACTCTTCTATGTCCACAGGCATGTGCTAGCACCACCACTTACACATTCTTAGATTATCTTTTATTAAACTAAGCTATCTCAAATACATCAGAAATACAACAAAAGTCAGGGACTCCTTTTTATTGTTCTTTGGCTTGGGGTTTGTTTAAACAAAATGAGAAAGCAAGTCATTTTCTCATTTAAAAAATTCTTTTCCTGAGTTTAGTTTCTGCAAGATGAGCTTGACCAAGTGTCCACACTGGATCTAGGTGTATCTGCAAAACTGTGTCATTCAGACGTGCCGATTCGAAGGCATTTTTCCCTGAACCACCTGCGTACAACTTCCCTGAAGGCTCATGAAATGTTCAAGGGGATGACTGAGTACTCCTGTGTGCAAGGTCAGCTGCAGGGTGATTACTTATTTTTGAAAACTGGGAATGTTTGATAAAGTGAGAGCATTACAAAGAAGAAAATCCAATAGGAAAAAAATTATTTGCATCACTAAGCTCAAAGAAGAAAAGACAGACTTTCACCCTAAAACACAATCAAGTGGACAGAGGACTCTGTGTCACATTCATAAGCACTGGTCACATGGCACCGCCCTAGTGGTCTTGGGAACCAAAGAGCACCTCCACTCGGGGGCCACATTGGCTGTCCACTGACCAGACTGCCCAGGGTACTCACCACTCCAAGATGCATGCTGCGAAATAAGAGTAAGCTGTGAACTACCCTTCCCTTTCTCCCAGAAGGGATCAGTCCAAGACAAGTCATCTTTATGTGGAAGGTACAACTCGGAATGTTTTCAGTTTAAATGTAATAATTAATATTTTTACAAATTTACCAATATGCAACATATTGATAAATATTTTTAGAGTTCAGTTTAAAATATATTAGTGCTGACATTATAATAATGAGAGGGGATTTTCAAAAGCTCAAAAAAGTTTTACAAAGTCTAGATGTGCATCCGGATGTCAAGAGTGGAGGATAACTTTACATGGGAAAGGACAACCTGGATCCAGAAAAGCCACACTCAAGCTCGATCACCCGCGGTCTCTGACCTCAGTTTCGCAATGGTGAAAAGGCAGAAAGGTCTTCTAATACATGGGGTGTTTGTCCACAGAAAGTGGACTATCGACTTGACTGTGAATGCACTGTGTGAACTGCTCTTTCAACGCAGGGTTTCGGCATTCAGACGTACGCAGCCTGACGCAGATCATTGAGACACTTACATGGACACGGGACGGACTGCAGGGCTCTGCCTCCCCGACGGTCGCCGTGGCTTTTCCTGACAGCATACCTTTATCTGTGGTACTGTGAGTCCATTTTCCTAAGACACAACTCACAGTGCACAGGGTCTTTGTCAGACTGTGTTTCAGAGACACCGCGCAGGCGTCTTCCTAGGCTGTCCTGTTCACTCCTGCACCACTCCTCTTTGACCACACATAGCCCACTGCTCCTCTGAGTCACGTCCCACCCAAACGCTCCATCCCCAACCCTGCATCTCGTTGGCACCTCTACCAACTCCCTGAGTGGTGTTCTTATCCACCAAAGACATCTGCTTCCGGGCCAGTCTCCCCCTCTCTCCCCAGCCCCGCAGTGTTTGCACAGAGGGAGAACCATCACCACTCTGACTTTTCTATCCTTGACCCCCCCATGCCTTTCCTCCACTCTATTCTACTGTGTTCTCCTACAGTCACACTGTGGTCCTTGTCACCATCAGGAAACCAGCCATTCCAACCACCCAGCTTCCTGGCTCTCCTGGCCAGGTGTTTGTACCACGATTCTTCACTGTGACGCCTGTAGCTGCCTCACTATCTGTCTGCCTTCCTCACTATCTGTCTGCCTTCTCCTGTATTCGGTATTCTTTTGTGAAAACTGAGATGATAATGCCCTTCAATCATTCAATGTAATTGCCCCATTTGGAAAAAATACCCAAGTCCTGTGTGTTAAAATACCTGCCTGAAATAAGCGAGATCTGGGCGTCTCTGGCCTTTCTTCGATATGTACCAAAATTTGCTTGAAACTAGGCCCCTCAAAAGTTCCTGTCTAGCTTAACAGCACGTGTGTCCAGCACACAGTTTGTGCACCGCTTCCCTGTCCTTTCTTCCTGAACATCCGCAGATGAGCCCATGGGACACCCCCACTGAGGCTCTGGCTGGGAAAGCTGAAAAGGGGGTGTCCTCACCTTTCAAGGAAGACTGAATTGACAAACTGGGGAGCTTGACATTCTTCTCCCTGACCCCAGACTCCTATTCCACTTTCATCACAGAAGGATGATGCTCTATTTCCTGGGAGACGTAGGGACTGTCCAGAGTATTCCACCTGGAGCTGAGGGAAACCTTCCCCATGACACAGCTATAAAGGAACAAAGGGAACAACTTAAGTTTGACACATCTGTATCTCATACTAGTGAAAGCGCTATCCTTTTTTTTTTTTTTTTTTTTTT